>NW_028080209.1:0-14661 GCF_014824575.4 Sturnira hondurensis | reverse complement strand
GGGGGCGCTGGGGCCTCTGTGCTGGGTTCTGTGGGGCTGGGGGTCTCTTCCTCAGCAGCTGAGAAGGACAGACACAGGGAGGGTGAGGCAGGGTCCATGGAGATGTCCTCGGTCTTCTCCCAAAGCTGGGGTCATGACTGGACCCTGAGCTCACTGCAGAGAAGTCCCTCCTGGGGGCTGGGAGGTCCTGCCCAGCCCAACCTCACAAACACTCCCAGACCCTCAGGGTCAGCTCTGGGGAGGCAGGGCAGTCACCAGCAAGGCTCACACAGGCCTGCCTCTGCCCAGGGGGACCTGCTGGTCCTCAGGGAGCCCAGGGGGAGGCACTGAGGGCACCATGGCTCAGCCTCCAGCAGAGGGGCCCCCTGCACCCCACCCACCTGCCCATGGTGCAGTGTGACCCCCCTGCAGGCTCCCGCTCCGGGGTGCCCACTGTCCACTCACCCGTCACCCCGATGGCAGAGACTGGGCCCTGCCGCTGGCCACTGTGGAAGCCATACAGGTTCATCTTGTACTTGTGGTCTGGCTCCAGGCCCGAGATGGTGACCGTGTCCTCGTGTCCTGGCACCCGCACTGCCTTGGGCTGCCCATCCCCGTTCTTGTACTGGACCAGGAAGTGGTCGAACTGGCCCTCGGGGATGGTCCAGGACAGGTGCAGGGAGTCCGGGGAGGATCCTGTCACTGTCAGCTGGCCCAGGCTCGGCTTCAAAGTGGGGCTGGCTGGCTGTTCTACTTCGGAGGCTGGGAAAAGATGCAGACAGAAGCTTTCCTGTTGCTGCAAGGAGGTGCTGAGCACCCAGCTTCTCCTGGCTTCTCCAGCTCCGAGACTAACTTAAAATCCATTTCTGGTTATGACCATCAAAGTCTTCCTGTGGCCTCCTGTAGTCTGTCCACCTGGCCAGCCTCTGGCCTTGGAGCCTCTGCCTGTTTCCTCCGCCCTCGTGCTCTTTCCCCAGATGTCTGCCTAGTCCATGCCCACGCTTCCTTTAAGTCCTCTCGAACACTACCTTCCCGGTGGGACCCTGCCCCCACTACCTATTTAAAGTCCCAGTCCTCCCAGTTACAACCTACCCTATCCATTTAGACCAAATTGCAGCAACAAATTGGAAAACAACAATTATGAGGCCGTCAGAAAAATGTAGCACTCCCTGGATACTTGAGGACATTAAGGAATGACTGTCCATTCTTAAGGTACAATAATTTTCACGTGCTTTTTCAAAAAATTAATTAATTAATTTATCTTTAGAGGGGAAGGCAAAGAGAGAGAAGGAGAGAAATATCAATGTATGGTTGCCTCCTGCGAGTCCCCTGCTGGGAACTGGCCTGCAACCCAGGCATGTGCCCTGACTGGGAATCGAACTGCTATTGTGTGGTTCGCAGGCCCACGCTCAATCCACTGAGCTATACCAGCCGGGGCTCATGTGGTTATTTTTAAATAGCCTTTTAAAATATATATTTTATTAATTATGTTATTATGGTTGTCCCATTTTCCCTTTATTCCCCTCCACCCAGCACACCCCCTCACACCTGCATCCCCCCTTTAGCTCATGTTCATGGGTCATACATATAAGCTCTTTAGCTTCTACATTTCCCATACCATTCTTGCCCTCCCCCTATTTTCTCCCCACTATCTGTGCTACTTATTCTCTGTACCTTCTCCCCCTCTCTCCCCCTCCCACTTCCCTGTTGACAACCCTCCATGTGATCTCCATTTCTGTGGTTCTGTTCCTGTTCTAGCTGTTTGCTCAGTTTGTTTGTTTTAGGTTTGGTTGTTAATAACTGAGTTTGTTTTCATTTTACTGTTCATATTCTTTATTTCCTTTTTCTTAGATAAGTCCCTTCAAGATTTCATATATTAAGGGCTTGGTGATGATGAACTCCTTTAACTTGACCTTATCTGAGAAGCACTTTATCTGCCCTTCCATTCTAAATGAAAGCTTTGCTGGACAGAACAATCTTGGACACAGGTCTTTGGATTTCATGACTTGGAATACTTCTTTCCAGCCCCTTCTTGCCTGCAAGGTCTCCTTTGAGAAACCAGCTGACAGTCTGATGGGAACTCCTTTGTAGGTAACTCTCTCCTTAACTCTTGCTGCTTTTAAGGTTCTCTCCTTGTCTTTAATCTTAGGTAATGTAATTATGATGTGCCTTGGTGTGTGCCTCCTTGCCTCCAACTTCTTCGGGACTCTCTGAGCTTCCTGGGCTTCCTGGAAGTCTATTGCCTTTGCCAGATTGGGGAAGTTCTCCTTTATTATTTGTTCAAATAAGTTTTCAATTTCTTGCTCTTCCTCTTCTCCTTCTAGCACCCCCACGATTCAGATGTTGGAACATTTAAAGATGTCCTGGAGGTTCCTAAGCCTCCCCTCATTTTTTTTTTTTTTTTGATTCTTGTTTCATCATTCTGTTCTGGTTGAATGCTTCTTTCTTACTTCTGGTCCAACACCGATCTGAGCCCTGGTTTCCCTCCTGTCCCTGTTGGTTCCCTGTACATTTTCCTTTATTTCACTTAGCGTAGCCTTCATTTTTTCATCTAACATGTGACCATACTCGACCATTTCTGTGAGCATCCGGATTACCAGTGTTTTGAAATCTGCATTTGATAGGTTGGCGATCTCTTCGTTGCTTGGTTGTATTTTTTATGGAGCTTTAATCTGTTCTTTAATTTGGGCCTTTTTTGTTTGTGTGTTTTGGCACACCTATTACATAGTAAGGGCCAAGCCTTAGGTGTTCACCAGGGTGGGGAAAACAACGTGGCTGCTTTTTGATGCTATATGTGGGGAGGGATCCAAGAGGGAACACTGCTGCTTGTTCCACTCTCTGCCAGTTTTCAGTCACTTCCTCTCCTACCCACAAGCAAATTGGGCCATTCTGGTGCCGATTCTTGGGTGGATGGGTTTGTGTGCATTCTAGGACGCTGTGCGTCTTTCTAACAAACTCTCCTGTGAGGCTGGGAGTTTCTCCCGCTGCCTCGACCCCTGCAGGAGTTCTCAATCAAAGGTTTGAGGTTGTATTTCTCCAAATAGAACCCTGGGTTGCTTGGTGTGTCCCACTCCCCAGTTGTTCCTCCTGGTTTATCTGCACGTGAATGTGGGACCACCCAATCTGCAGTCTGCTGCCTTGCCATGAGTCCTCTCTGCCCGGCTGCCTGTCTCCACCCCTCCTACCAGTCTGAATGAATGATTCTACTTTAACTCCTTGGTTGTTGGACTTTGAAAGTCCCTAGATAGCCTTTTTAAAGTGAGAACTACAAATATTTAGTGACGAAGTACCTCGTCTGAGATGAATGCAGAAACACTCCCGTGGTCGGCCCTACAAGGAACACTGTTTGGCTGTACAAAGAAATAAAGTGCTGCCTGATGCTGCCACACGCGTGGACCTCAAAGCATCTCGGCGAAGGAGCCAGGCACAAGGGGGCATGAGTTGCGTGGCCCCGTGTGTACGGTTGGCTTGGACGGGGCAGGGCTAGGCAGGGAGCACAGATTAGGGTGGCCCGGTGATGGGAGTCAGAAGGGTCTACACATGAGGACTCTTCTTGGGGTGAAAGAAAAGTTCAAGAACAAGAGAGCGGTGGAGCATGCACACTCTATAAATATTCTAAATATCGATTAAGTCATATACTGAGATGGGTGACTTTTCTCGTATGTGAATTATGTCAATAAAGTTGTTAGTATGGAAGCATTCTATGGAGGGGGTGGGCAGAGATGGAGAAAAGGGCGAGCAGACTGGGCAGGAGTTGATATCTGGTGGAAGCAGGTGATATATGTCCCAGCTCCCAACAGAGTTCTTTCCAGAGTTCCCAGGCAAGGCAGAGAGCCGCAGTGGGCCAGGGCATTATGGCCTTGGAGGCTTTGGTACCCAGGGGCCTCTCTGACGGCCAGGCACTTTCCTGACAATCGCTTTTCCTGCCCCCCGACTGTTCCAGTCCTCGACTGTCCAACGAACAGTGCAGGGGTCAGTGGACGGGACCTGACTGTCTGTGCTGGAGGGGACTCTGGAGGCTCCACTGCTGAGACCTTTCCTGAGCCCAACCCTGGAGGCCCTTCAGCCCCCACTCACCTGTGAGACCCACAGTGGACACGGGGCCCACACGCTGTCCCCCATGCAGGCCATACAGGTGCATCTTGTACTTGCGGCCTGGCTCCAGGCCCCGCACAGTGACCTCGTTCTCCTCACCCCCAACACGCACCACCTGGGGCCGCCCATCCCTGTCCTTGTACTGGATGGTGAAGGAGTCAAAGCGGCCCTGGGGGATGGTCCAGGAGAGGCTCAGCGAGTCTGGGGAGGATTCTGTCACTGTCAGCTCCCCCAGGAGGGGCTCCTCAGGGGGCGCTGGGGCCTCTGTGCTGGGTTCTGTGGGGCTGGGGGTCTCTTCCTCAGCAGCTGAGAAGGACAGACACAGGGAGGGTGAGGCAGGGTCCATGGAGATGTCCTCGGTCTTCTCCCAAAGCTGGGGTCATGACTGGACCCTGAGCTCACTGCAGAGAAGTCCCTCCTGGGGGCTGGGAGGTCCTGCCCAGCCCAACCTCACAAACACTCCCAGACCCTCAGGGTCAGCTCTGGGGAGGCAGGGCAGTCACCAGCAAGGCTCACACAGGCCTGCCTCTGCCCAGGGGGACCTGCTGGTCCTCAGGGAGCCCAGGGGGAGGCACTGAGGGCACCATGGCTCAGCCTCCAGCAGAGGGGCCCCCTGCACCCCACCCACCTGCCCATGGTGCAGTGTGACCCCCCTGCAGGCTCCCGCTCCGGGGTGCCCACTGTCCACTCACCCGTCACCCCGATGGCAGAGACTGGGCCCTGCCGCTGGCCACTGTGGAAGCCATACAGGTTCATCTTGTACTTGTGGTCTGGCTCCAGGCCCGAGATGGTGACCGTGTCCTCGTGTCCTGGCACCCGCACTGCCTTGGGCTGCCCATCCCCGTTCTTGTACTGGACCAGGAAGTGGTCGAACTGGCCCTCGGGGATGGTCCAGGACAGGCGCAGGGAGTCTGGGGAGGATCCTGTCACTGTCAGCTGGCCCAGGAAGGGCTTGATCGGAGACTTGGGGCTTATGGTGGAAGGTTCTGATAGTTCATTCTCCTCCTTCCTTGGTTCTAAACAGAGACAGGGGGAGGGAGGAGGACCTGAGCAAGGCGCAGGCATCCCCAGGGACTCTGCTGTCCCCTGGGCTCTCATGCTGTCTGGAAGGAAGCAGGGTGGGCAGAGTTCCTCTTGCTCACCTGTCAGAGATTCCACCTGGATAGGACCCAGACGCTGCCGGCCATGGAAACCGTACACATTTACCAGGTACCTGTGGTTAGATTCCAGTCCAGAGAGAGTGATGTCATTCTGGTTGCCGCCTACACTGACAACTTGGAGTTTCCCATCCTTGTCAATGTACTGGACCTCGAAGGAGTCAAATTCTCCCTCAGTGACTGTCCAGGAGAGGTGTAGGGTGTGTGGGGTGGCTTCGTTCACAGTCAGCTCCCCGAATTGTGGCTCAGACTCTGGAGAATTTGGGGCCATGGTCTCAGCTCCAGTTTCTTCTCTGGGGGCTGGTGCAGAGAGAGAGGTAGAGCCGGGTGATGGGCTTGTTGCTGCTGCACTACGTCTCTCCAGGGGGGGGGGCAGGAGGGCAGGAGGTGAAGGCAAGTGGTCAGGGATAAAGGGGGCCAACTACTGACACACAGGGGGAATTTCAAAAGCATGATGCTAAGTGCAAGAAGCCAAACCCAAAAGACTGTGGACTGTGTGAGTCTGCAATGAAAGGCTTCAAAAGTCAAAATGATCCTGATGGAAAGCAATCCACAGTGCCAGAGGCAGGCCCTAGGGCACAGGTGGCAAACACAAGGCCCGAAGGGACGAATCCGGCCTCAACCCTCTGTTATCCAGCCCGGCACCTTGTTTCTACCTGGCAGCAGTGCTGAGCTCCTTGCCCCTAGTTAAGGTGTAGTGACATTTATATGGTCCTAAAATTACAGTCGGCCCTTTGAAGGCTGATGTGGCCCCGGTGAAAATGAGTTTGATAGCCCTGATCTAAGGAAACTGACTAAGAGGGACACAGTGAACTTTGGGGCCCAGGGAAATGTTTTACAGCTCAGTTGAGATAATGATTTTGTGACATTGAATTATTCCCTTTAAATGGGTGAATTTATTGTACATAAATTATACCTCCATATAGCTGATCCCTTTCTTTAAAGAAAGGAATCCAGGAAGCTCAGAAATGGCATGGCTAGGTGAGGCCGGGAAAGCCTGGCAGAAAGGAGGAGCCGTCTATTCTGGCCACAGCCACACTCACCGGTCACGGCGACGGCAGCAACGGGCCCCACACGCCGGCCCTCATACAGCCCGTAGAGCAGCAGCTTGTACCTGCGGGAGGGGTCCAGGCCCGAGACCCTGACCTCCCTGCGGCTGCCCTCCACGGGCACCACCTGGGGCTGCCCATCCTTGTCCTTGTACTGTATCACGAAGGAGTCAAACTGGCCCTCGGGGACCGTCCATGCGAGGCCCACGGAGTCTGGTGTCACGCTGGTCACCTGTAGCTCCTCTCCCAGATGGGGTTTTGAGGGACGCTTTGTCCGAGCATCATCCACAGCACGCTGGGTCTCTGAGATGTAGACATAGAGGAAATGGCTGAGATGTTTCTGGAAGTCTGGGGGACTCTGAAGGGCAGGAGTGAGAGGTCTGGAGCCTGAGCTTGTGCAAGGAGAGGGGGGAGCTGGGCCCCAGCCCGAGGGGCTGGAACCAGGTAACTATGATGGCAGCCAGCACAAGTGACCACCTGTAGCCCTGACCTGGCAGAGTGCCAGACACCTTCCCCAGAGCCTCTGGGAGCAGAGGCAGACCCTTCAGGGGAGGCCCTCGCCTGTGGTGCCATCAGCAGTGAGGGGGCCATGGCGTTTCCTGCCCAGGAGGCCATAGAGGAGGAATCTGTACTTGCGGCCACTGTCCAGAGGGGTGATGGTGACTGAACGTTCGTGACCCACCACAGGCACTATCCGGGGCCCATCCCTGTCCTTGAACTGGACCACAAAGGAGTCGAAGTGACCCTCGGGGACCGTCCAGGAGAGGTGCAGTGAGTCCGAGGTGGGGTCTGTCACCCACAGCTCCCCGAGGCGGGGTGGGGCCCCTGGGCTGGCATCACCTTGGGCAGCTGACGGAGAGGAACAGTTCTCGTGTTTATCTTTTAAAATGACTCCTTTACTGCCTCTTGCTGGAGTTGGAAAAACCCAGAACTGCCCAAATGATCAGTGCTTCCACCAAATCTTTCTATCACCCTCCCAGTGCCACCACCCCCCCCAGCTGGCCTGTGCCTCTGTCCACTTAAGCAATCAGGAGGGGTCTTCTGTCCTGGGACTCCTCTGGGAAAAGAGACTCCCTAGCTCGGAGTTTCTCTTATTCCTCTGGCTGTCCAGATTCTTCCCACCAAATAGAGCCTAGTTTCCCAGCAGGTGCAGCTGTCACAGGCTTGAAATGTTGTGTCCTTTTACCAAGGAGCCCACTCTTTGTGATCTGACTGCCTCTGGGGAAATCCACGTGTCCTGGGGACATGAGTCAGATGGGGGCACAAGATTCCTGATGGGGGCAGACAGCAGGAGGGAAGGCATGATGTTATGCTGGAGGTGATCCTCATAGGCCCTGGTGGGGGGGGGGGCTGCCTATAAGTGAGGGGGTCAGGGAGAAGGCAGGGAGCTTAGACAGGAAAGGAATCTGGTGTCAGCCCAAGAAGCCATCCTGAAGCCCAGGAAGGAGCTGGCCCACTGCCTTCCTGGACAGCAAGGACACCGAGGGCACTGTTATTGCAAGACTTTTCTGGCAACAGGCAGCCCCCTGGGGCAGGCGAGGGCCTGGATGGAAAACCAGGAAAGGGCCACAGCTGGGCGGCCAGCCCTGGGCTCCTGGGGACCTTGGTTTCTGAGGCTCCAATAGGAGGACAGAGAAGGAAAGATATGGGACCTGATGAGCCTGAGCCAATAGGGTAAGAAACTGGGTGAGAGTCAGAGGGTAGATGGCAAAACTCTGAGGAGGGGGTGGTGCCACAGGGCTGAGCACCCACAGGGCCCAGGGAGGCAGGAAAGGCTCTGCTCCCTTCTCTCCCTTCCCGGTACCTGTTCCCCAACGACTCACCCTCCAGGAGGGGGTCTGAAGGGTCTTCCCACTTTCAACAGCAGCAGGGATTAAGAGAAGACTGGGAGAGCCAGCGGGGAATGCATCTGAGTCTGACCCATCGTCCTGGCTTCCGTGTGCCTTGGACTGGGCAGCTTTGCCAGTGAAACAGAAGGACAGACAGAGGGGAGGCCTGACAGGTGCGACAGGAGATCAGACAGTGTGAAGAGGGGCCTCAGGCTCAGTGTCAAGGGGTCCCTCTCACCTGTCTTTGCTCCCACAAAGACAGGGCTGAGTCGTTTCCCTTCCTGGATCCCGAAGAGCAGGAACTTGTACTTCCTGTTGGGCTCTAGGCCACTGACAGTGACCTCTACCTGGTCTGTAGCCACAGACGGGTACCTGGGGCTACCCGTCCCTGTCCTTGTACTGGACCACAAAGGAGTCAAATTTGCCCAGGGGGCCACTCACGAGAGGCCTACAGAGTCAGGTCAGGGGTCATGTCTGTCACTGTTAGTGCCCCCAGGTGTGGCTCCTGTTGGGGGGACTCTGGCTGGGGCTGCTGGGAGGGGCACTGGGGTGGGGGAAAAGAACAGGGCTGAGATTTCTGGAGGGAGCGCTCTCCCCACAGGGCCCTAGGCCCCCAGGACCTCAGGAGCCTCGAACTAAGATGGGAGATAGTCACACCTTTATTGTCCACTGACCACTAACCGAAATGTAGTGTTCCCTCCAACGATGAGTATGGGGAACAGGCCACAGTGCACTAGCAGTGCATGTGACTCTGTCACCAGCAGGAACCACAGATGTTTTCCCGCCAATTCAGAGCCACTGCAGGGGCTTCACAGTATGGGTCACACTCATCACTGCTCCCAAATGTGACACTGAGTCTTGTTATTTAATGAATGAATCAAGAAGGTCCTGTGTTAAGCTTGAATCTAAAAATATTTTGATGAACTGCATATCAGTATAATTGTAATGCTATGCATTTTATTTCCTACATTCGGAAACATCGCACTGAAGGGCATCCATGCTTTTCACCAGGCGCCATGGAAAAGCAGCGGTGAGAGCCCGTGACCAGCAGGCGGTGAAGCCCTGGAGGCCGAGAGCGAGCTTCCAGAGGCGCCTGCACGCCTGACAAGGGATTCGAGGGGTAAGTGCCACTTAACCCCAACAAAATAGGGCAGCAGGGGAGGTGGCAACCATGTCCAGGTCCCAGGAGCTTATAAAGAGAAGGGAAGAAACAACTGTGGACAGTCACACAGAGAGACCCTCAGTACTAGATTTGGGTCAGGTGAAAGGAAGACATTCTGGCCTGGGGGAGGGACAGAATGGAGATGTGGCTGGAGGGCAGGGAAGGTTCTAGCCTGGGGGAGGAGCCAAGGGGTCAGGGAAGAGACTAAGATGCCTGTGACCCCAGGAAAACCTGCAGAGGCCACCAAGGCAGGAGAGATTGCAGGTGGGGACTCTGGATCACCAGGGTTAGGGACTGCCTGACCCCTCGCTCACCTGTCACAGCCACCACAGACAGGGGGCCCACACGCTGTCCATGGTGGAGCCCGTAGACATGCATCCTGTATTTGTGCGCGGGTTCCAGGCCCAGGATAGTGGCCTCATGCTGGTCTGTGGCCACAGAAACAACCTGGAGCTGCCCATCCCTGTCCTTGTACTGGATCATAAAGGAGTCAAACTGGCCCTCAAGGACTGTCCACACGAGGCCCACGGAGGTGGGTGTCACATCTGTCACTGTCAGGACCCCCAGACGTGGCTCCAGGGGGCGGGTGGTGGCTGCAGGAGTCTCTTCTGGTTGTGGAGCTGCGACAGAGATTGTGGGAGGCTGTTAGGAAAAGCCCTTCTTTCCCTTGGTGGTAATTATGTCTGTTGTTTTTGTGGTGCCCATGAGGTGGGTTTGATGTAAAACTAAACTAATTGGCAACATCTGTCTGGCCAACAGCCCTTTACTAAGTCCCTGCCGGGCCCTGAGGCAGCTGTCACTGAGACCTGCGAAAGTGGCCAAGCTTCCATCCGTGCCTCGACAGAGCCCCCACTGCCTACACCTTCGTGACGACCTCCAGACTGTTTCATATCTTCCTTGGGCGCCTCACAAGTGTCTCAAAGTCAACAGTCCAAAACCAAGCTCAGGGCCTCCTCCCACACCTGCCATCTCCTGGCCTCCCCACCTCAGCACGGCCACGGCTGCCTCCCCAAAGCCACACTCAGCCCTCTCCGACCCCCAGCCCAGCCCAGCCCAGCCCAGAAGCAGTCCTGCGGGTGCTACCTGCTGCAGCTGACCCTCCTCACCAACTGCCCCGCTACCGTCTCCAGGCACCACCAGCTCTCATGGGATTATAGGGCAGTCCCCTAAATCACCTCCTTCTTGTACTCTCAGCCCTCCTCTCTGTTCTGCACTGTTAACACATTAGTCAGAGATGCTCCCGCCATGGTGTCCCTCTCACTCAGAGAGAAAGCCCAATCTGCACGGTGGCCTTCAGGTCCAACACGTTCATCTCCCAGCCCCTCACCCCCAATTCTAGAACATTCCTTGGTCCACGGACATTTAGGCACCTTCCTTCTACCCCGAGTGCTCGTCCCCAAGGACCCTGGTGGCTTGTCCTCTCCTTCCTTCAGTCTTTCCTCAGCCTGGCCCTTTCCCACATCCTTTCCATCCACTACCCTACTGGCCTTGGCTTTTCTTCCCAGCTTGTCACTGTCACTATGGTACCACTGACACATCTGTGCAGTTGAGTGCCTGTCTCTCTCCACAGGGAGGAGCCCTGGCTGTTCGCTGCTGTGCCCCCAGCCCCCAGCCCCCCATGGGTGCTCCACAGTGTTTGTTAATGAAACTCTGCATGGCCAGGCTAGGAAGATCCAAACTCAGGACCTCTTGGTTCCCACAGCCCAGAATGACCCTGGAGACACTGCACCAGTGACTGAACCTGGAAGGTGATTCCTAAGAGGCATTTGGCAGGGGTGAGGGGCAGTGGATGGAGTTTCCAATAGCTTATTTCTTTGGCTCCTGAGAAGACTAGGTTCTAGAAAGATAAAACCTGCTTCATAGACTTCTGGCCAAGATGGAGGCGTAGGTGGGAACACTGTACCTCCTCGCAAAACTAAATTTAAGGACAACAAAGATTTAGAAACCAAAACACGACCAGAACAGACAGAAAACTGAACTGTACCAAAGTCTGACAACAACAAACCATTCATCCAGACTGGTAAGAGTTGGCTGCGAGCAGAGAGGGGTCCTGGCAGAAAGAGGCGGTGGTTAGAGGAACCGGGTGTGGGAAGGCAACAAGGTGCGAAAGGAGGTTGGCTGACCAAGGACACACATTTGCACACAGATAAACCAGGCAAAAAAGAGGGCAGTGAGACAGACTGTGCAACCCAAGGCCCCAGTGACAAGAAATTAAGCCTAAAAGCACTGATTGAAAAAACTTTGGGGGGTTGAGGTGCTGGGAGAGGCTCCCAGCCTCACAGGAGAGTTCGTAGGAGAGACCCACAGGGTCCTTGAATGTACACAAGCCCACCCACCCAGGAACCAGCACCAGAAGGACCCAATTTGCTTGTGGGAAACAGCAGAGGGGACCGAAATCTGAGAGAGAGCAGAACAAGTGCCATTGCCCCTCTCTGACCCCACCCCCACATACAGCATCACAACCCAGCGACTGGGTCGTCCCACCCTGGTGAACACCTAAGGCTCTGCTCCTCATATGTAACAGGCACAAACAGACCAAAACATTATGGCTCAAGAACAACTCAAAGCCCCAGAGTCAATAGTTCTAAGTGACCAAGAGATAGCCAACCTACCAAATGTGCAGTTCAAAACACTGGTGATCAGGATGCTCAAAGAACTGGTTGGATTTGGTCGCCAATTAGATGAAAAAATGAAGGCTACACTAAGTGAAATGAAGGAAAATGCACAGGAAACCAATAGTGATGGAAAGGAAACTGGGGCTCAAATCAAGGGAGTGGACCAGAAGGAAAAAAGAAATAACCAAACAGAAAACAAGGAAGAAACAAGAATTCAAATAAATGAGGAGAGGCTTAGGAACCTCCAGGACATCTTTAAACATTCCAACATCCGAATTATAGGGGTACCAGAAGGGGAAGAGGAACAGCAACAAGTGGAAAACTTATTTGAACAAATAATAAAGGAGAACTTCCCCAATCTGGCAAAGGAAATAGACTTCCAGGAAGTCCAGGAAGCTCAGAGAGTCCCAAAGAAGTTGGACCCAAGAAGGAACACACCAAGCAAGGCACATCATAATTACATTAGCCAAGATTAAAATGAAGGAGAGGATCCTGGAAGCAGCAAGAGATAAGGGGACAGTCACCTACAAAGGAGTTCCCATCAGACTGTCAGCTGATTTCTCAAGAGACCTTACAGGCAAGAAAGGGCTGGAAAGAAGTATTCCAAGTCATGAAAGCCAAAGACCTACATTCAAGATTGCTCTACCCAGCAAAACTTTCATTTAGAATGGAAGGACAGATAAAGTGCTTCTCAGATAAGGTCAAGTTCAAGGAGTTCATCATCACCAAGCCCTTATCATATGAAATGTTAAAGGGACTTATCTAAGAAAAAGGAGTTAAAAAATATGAACAGTGAAAGGACAGCAAACTCACAGTTATTAACAACCACACCTAAAACAAAAGCAAACTAAGTGGACAGCTAGATCAGGAGCAGAACCATAGAAATGGAGATCACATGGAGGGTTAGCAACAGGGGAGTGGGAGGAAAAGGGGGGAGAAGGTACAGAGAATAAGTAGCATAGATGGTGGGGAGAAAATAGCGGGGGGGCAAGAGTAATGTGGGAAATGTAGAAGCTAAAGAACTTATGACACATGGGCATGAACTAAAGGGAGGCAATGGGGGGAGGGGCGTGCAGGGTGGAGGGGAATGAAGGGGGGGAATGGGACAACTGTAATGTCATAATCAATAAAATATATTTTAAAAACCCTGCTCCCTAAATGAGCTGCTGATGAGGTCTCAGGAAGACAGTGATGAGTCTGAGAGGAGAGGGCAGGGACAGGGGCAGCTAAACGGGCGGGAGTGGCCACTGCTGAGTAGCAATGAGGCACAGGTGCCGGGCTGGGCACTGGACTTCGTTTCATTTGCCTTCTGTCTCTGCTAGTTCCTGCAGCATCCACTCCCCGCTCATTTTTGCCCTCTCTGTACCTCTGTCCATGAGAAAGAGAAACCGTCCCTCATCAGCAAGCCTTATTGGAGGTGGCTTGGCTTAACTGGGAAGCTAGGATTATACCTGCCCATGGGCATGGCAGTCCCAAGGCTGCCTTTGGCATAACCTTTTTTCAGTTTAGAAATATTTCTCACTAGCTGCACATATTTCTTCTCCTGCCAGGCATGGCCCTGGTCAGCATGGTGGCCTCCTCTGATAATGACTGGGCTGCTGGACCTCACAGTCAGGAATGGGCAGCAGTCAGAGGTAGCTGGAATGGAACTCAGCTCATCAGATTCCAGAACCCGACGTTCCTCAAAGCACAGTCCATGCCCAACACAACCCGTCCTTACCCAGGGACCAGCGATGGCCTCGTAGGGCCCCGTGTGGCTGCCCAGGACAGACAGATGGAGTGAGGGTAACCCCTGGAGAAACCTCGGCCTCATGTCCTGGGCCTGGCACAAGCCTCCGCCCTGTGACATGCAGGACTGGGGGTAGCTCTACCCTCTTCCTACTCTCAGTGCTGACTAAAGCAAGAAAAGAAACCACGAGTGGATAGTTCTGGAAACTAAGTCAACCAAGTCACAGTGAGGTTGGGCTTTGTGGAAATACAGAAATTTTGCTCTGGAAACCTATCTGTTCCTCTGCTTTCAAGTTTATACTCTTTCCCCTTACAGTAAAAGTTGTTTTTCAAAAATGTGTCTTTCTTTCAGTGAGCTAAGGGGGAAAGAGATTCCCCCTTGCTCTGAACAAGCTGGGCAGGTTGCCGGAAAGTCCCAGAGGTCACTTATGACCCACGCCATTGTGCTGAGGCTCTGGAGAAGAAGTGCCCAGGCTGGGCCGTTCACGACGGCTGAGATGGCATGTGCCTGGGCCTGAGACAGGGGTGGCAGGGGTGCTCTTCCTTGCTGTAGAGGCATCCATCTCAGGAGAGCGAAGAGAGCTCCCAGCTGCGCTGAGGAAGGAGCCACGGCTCATGCGCACTCCGATGTACTGGGAAGTTGAAGCAGCCAGCACGACTGAGGGTGACTGTACACTCAGGTGCACACCAACAGCATGTTCTCTCCGTGTCAAGCCTTTCTTAGTGCCTCATGTAGCTGAGCCCTCATACCAGTTCTCTTAGATGGGCATTCTGATCCCCATTTTACAAGTGAGAAAACAGAGGCACAGAAAGTTTAAGACTTATTCCAGGCTGTACACCTGGCTATAGTCCACCCCATGGAATGGCTCTTTCTAGGTCTTTCCCAAGCAGGTAGGCCAGGGGGTTCCTAGCAGCAAGTCAGCTATGGCCACAGGGAAGCTAAGGCCCCAGTAAGACGATTAAACTAGGCCTCACCCTCACTCACCTGTCAGGCTCACAGTGGACACGGGGCCCACACGCTGTCCCCCATGCAGGCCATACAGGTGC
>NW_028080208.1:0-702 GCF_014824575.4 Sturnira hondurensis | reverse complement strand
TTTTACCAATATAATTAAAGCCATCTTTGGAGATCAATGGACATATATCTGACACCATTTAAAAAATGGCTGCAACTTATAGTCAAGATGGTGGCAGAGGTAAACACAGCTCACCTGTTCCCACAACCTCATCAAAATTACAACTAAAACATAGAAGTCATCACTCAGAACCATCAGAAATCAAGTTGAGTGGAAGTCTGACAACTACAGAATTAAAGAAACCACATCCAGCCCTGGCTGGTGTAGCTCAGTGGATTGAGTGTGGGCCTGCGAACCACATGATCGCGGTTCGATTCCCAGTCAGGGCACATGCCTGGGTTGCAGGCCAATTTCCCAGCAGGGGACTCACAAAAGGCAACCATACATTGATGTTTCTCTCCTTCTCTCCTTCCCTTCCCCTCTAAAGATAAATAAAAATTTTTTTTAAAGGTTAAAAAAAAAAAAGAAACCACATCCATCCATCCAGACTGGTATGAGGGGTAGAAATAGAAAATGGGCTGACCCATATTGACATGTGTTGGATAAAAATTAGGAAAACAGCAGTAACATAATAAAACATAATTTCTTTTTTAAAACACTTTATTTATTTATTTTTAGAGGGGAAGGAGAGAGGGAGAGAAACATCAATGTATGGTTGCCTTTCGTGTGTCCCCCTGCTGGGAGTTGGCCTGCAGGGAACTGGCCTGCAACCCAGGCATGTGC
>NW_028080207.1:0-985 GCF_014824575.4 Sturnira hondurensis | reverse complement strand
TGCCTCTTGTGTGGCCCCTGCCGGGAACTGCATCCCCTGCTCAGAACTGGCCGGCAACCCAGGCATGTGCCCTGACTGGGAATCGAACTGCGCTCCTCTGGTTCAAAGGTCCGCACTCAATCCACTGAGCTACACCAGCCAGGGCTCTAATTTTTATCCAAAATTTTATATGGGTGCTGAGTGATCGAAGGTAGGTTTGCTAGTTACTAAACTCTTCTCTCCCAGCTCCAGATCCTCCTTCCTGTTCCTTTTGAGGTATTAGGCCTGAAATGCTTCAAATCACCTTGCTGTTTCAGGCTGGCTCCCCATTGTCTCAGCACCAGGGAGAGAGACAGAGAGAGACACTCAGAGATGGAGAGACTCAGGCTGTGGGAGGGAAACGAAAGTTGTTCTGTCCCTTGGCCTTGTGTTTGCCTCCTGTTTGCTTCTTGCTCCTATGTCGTCATCTTATCAGTGCTTTGAAAAAATATTTCCCACAAAGACAGCTGTGGTTTCTTCCTGTAACATTGTCTGAGTCCATTTTATGTTTTTCCAACCCTTTCAGAATCAGCTTTATGAACATGTCTTCAGGGGAGACTAATTTGGTGGCCCCTGGAGCAACACAGATTTGGACTGCACTTACACATGGACATTTCTCATGTTGTAAACAGATGGTGTCAATTTACAGTATCAGTAAATACAGTACAGTAGTGTAAACGTATTCTCTTTATGATTTTAAAGACAGTTTCTTTTCTCTAGCTTCCTTTGTTTTAAGAACTAAGTATGTTATACACACAACACACAAACCTCGGGTTAATCAACTGTTGATATTTCGGGTAAGGATTCCAGTCAACAGTAGACACTTTGTAGTTAAGTTTGGGGGGGACAAAAGTGATAGGATTTAGACTATGTGTGTGTGTGGTGGGGGCCTGTGGTGCCCCTAACCCTTGTGTCGTTCAAGGGTCAGTTGTGTTTTTTTCAGAGACGTGGGTTTCAGCCACACTGG
>NW_028080206.1:0-667 GCF_014824575.4 Sturnira hondurensis | reverse complement strand
GCCTAATCTTGCTGCTTTCCCTCCCTCCACCCAAGAGCAATTCCTAATAAACCTCCTGTATGCTCGTCTCCATCTTAGAGTCTTCTTTCCAGGGAGCTGGACCCGCAGCACAGCTCTTTTGAGTTGTTGGTAATGACTCAGACCAATGGTCTGCCAGCTTTTTTTAAAAAGGGACAGACAGTAAACATTTTAGGCTTTGCAGTTCACGTGGTCCCTGTCATAACTACTCAGTTCTGCTGCAGTGCAAAACCAGCCCGAGACACCATGGATGTGAACGGGCATGGCCGAGTTCCACTACCGCCTTCGTCATTAAAGCCGGTGCTGGGCTGCGTTGGGCCGTGCAGCTCCTGCTCCAGAGAAAGTTTTACGTGCACACAGAGTAGGCGTGTCCAAAGATTTTAGTTACAACATGGTTTATAATAACAAGATTTTAGAAATAATCTAAATGTACTTTAGAAAAGAACGGTTAAATAAGTTGTGGTGCTTAACAGATTTTTGGAACACTATTCGACAGGTAGAAAGAATGAGTTTAGATCTACAATGTATGTAACAGTCTGGCCTATGGAAACGTCATGTGAGCCACATACTTCATTTTACATTTTCCAGTAGTCACACTAAAAAATGTAAAAAGAAACATACAATTAATGTATTTTGAGTTCTATATACC
>NW_028080205.1:0-602 GCF_014824575.4 Sturnira hondurensis | reverse complement strand
ATATGAAAGGTGCTGTTTTGCTCACGCAGGGAGAGCCCTCGTGAGTGGCTTTATGGCTCAAACTTGTTTGAGTCAGGTGGTCTGAGAGAGACTGCTTGCTTAAGTAAATGGAAGTCAAATAGATTCACATTCTAAAATTATCCAGTAAAGATGGGGCTACCTATGCTGAAATAACAACCCCCAAATCTCACTCAAGGTCCAGGTAGATCCATCCAAGTGATCTTCAAAGACAGTTGCTCTCTGTACATTGGCTCAGGTGGCCAGGATACTGGGTTACAACAATAACATCATGACCACTGATGCTTCTGCTCTCACCACAGCCATGGAAAAGGAGGCCTTTTAGAACCGTGTACTGGCCAGTTCTGTTTCCACCCAGAAGAGACCCTGGTCACACACCTGCCTTCATAGGGTCTCTCTTATTGAAACTGAGGGGGGAAAACAGTAAAATCTACCACAGGATACCTGCTATTAGCCATACAGAGGCCTAACAGTCACAGTTAGATTAAACAATGAGTGTCTTGGCCTCTAAGTAGCTTGGTGATTGCACCAGGAGATGGCTCTCCTCTTTTCCTGGCTACAGCGTTTAACAGTCATCCACTCAT
>NW_028080204.1:0-942 GCF_014824575.4 Sturnira hondurensis | reverse complement strand
TGAGTGGTGACTGCAGTGTGCCTGCTGCTCCCCGCAGGGGCCTTTTATGTGCACCAGAGTGGGCGGGACCCACCGCACGCGCTCACGCCATTGGCTAATTTGGGGGCCCAATGTGACTAATTCATAGGCTGTGACTCTGCCGCAGGGCCTGGGGGACACCGAGGAGCTGTGCTCCTGTCAGCCACAGCTGCATCGTCCATGAGTCATTAATAAGACTGGATTGCCTCAAGTTCAAAAACCTCCTCTCACCTTCTGGTCAATTANGGAAGACACTTGGACCTGCTCCCGACGACAACAACTTCACCTCCCTTGGCTGACATTCAACAAGTCGTAACAATCTGCCTGAACCCTGGGTGAGGTAGATTGGTCCGCCTGTTCCCTACAGCTCCAGACCTTTTTGTCTGAGGATTGTTTTTCGTTTTTCCATGAGAACTGGTTTCCTAGGAAAAGCCTAAACTTATTACTCAGCTTCATGAGACTTTCGCCAAAAGTTCACAGTTTGAAATCCCAGGCCAGTCCTGCTGGATTTCTCACTTGCTCACATGACCATTTCCTCTTGTTTCTCTATTTTCAAAACACCAAATATTTTTCCAGTGGTTTCATATTTATTTCTTAAATCCATAGCTATAAAATAGAAGTGGTGGGATTTCATTTACAAAATTGCATTTTGTAAAAGAGTTTTCTTTAAATTTTTATTCATTTTCTTACTGTTGTTCAAGTCCCGTTGCCTGCCTTTTCTCCCACCCCTCCCCCAGCCCAGGCATCCTTACCTCCCTCCCCTGATTCCAGCCTCCCCCCGCCCCCCGGGTGTTGTCCACGTGTCCTGTATAGTTGTTCCTAAAAACCCATCTCCCTTTTCCCACATTATCTCCTCCCATTTCCCCTCTGGCTACTGTCGGTTTGTTCTTTATTTCAATGTCTCTGGTTATATTTTGTTGATTA
>NW_028080203.1:0-1655 GCF_014824575.4 Sturnira hondurensis | reverse complement strand
GAGACACGTGGTTATAAACTAAGGGGGGGAGAATGGTGGGGGAGGGAGGGTGCAGGTGGAGGGGAATGAAGTGGGGGAATAGAACAACTGTAATGGTATAATCAATAAAATATATTTTAAAAAAAGAAATGAAGGGAAGGAGAGCAGGAGAGAAGTATCAATGTATGGTTCCCTCTTATGAGTCCCCTGCTGGGAACTGGCCTGCAACCCAGGGATGTGCCCTGACTGGGAATCAAACCGCGATCCTCTGGTTCACAGGCCCACGCTCAATCCACTGAGCTACACCAGCCAGGGGGAAAAAAAGCTACTTTACCTACAGGAAAGAGGCATTTCCCTGCAGCAGCTCCCTGTTGCTGGAGGAAAAAAGTGCCCTGGATCCTTTCAGGACTCTTGGCCTTTTTGGCCACAAGGTAACTTGTGTGAGAGAAGGAGAAAAATCCTCTGCGTCTTTGCAGTATTAATTTATTCAGAAAGGAAATAATAGCCCTGGCTGGTGTGGCTCAGTGGATTGAGTGCCGGCCTGCAAACCAAAGTGTTTCAGGTTCAATTCCCAGTCAGGGCATATGTCTGGGATGAGCGCCAAGTCCGCAGTTGGGGGCACGTGAGAGGCAACCAACCCCCCACTGATGTTTCTCTACCTCTCTTTCTCCTTCCCTTTCCCCTCTCTAAAAATAACAAAATGTTTTTTAGAAAGAAAGGAAATAATAGAAAAACACTCAGCATGCAAAAATTTTCTGAAAAAAGTGAAAGAAAACCACAGAACATGCACCTAAACTTGTAATGAATAACTATTAAAATGTAACCCCCAAATCACCTCTGAATCTCTTAGAGGAATAAAATAGACAATTATTGTATAAAAAATAAGGCAGCAAGAGAAAAGCAGTTAGTTATGTGCAAGAAAACTTCAGAAGACTGTCAACTGATTTCATATCAATCCCTTCAGGCCAGAAGTGATCAATGAAAAGCAAGGACTTACAACCAAGATTACTCTACCCAGCAAAGCTATCATTTAGAATAGAAGGAAAAATAAAGAGCTTCCCAGATGAGAAAAAGCTAACAGATTTCATCACCACCAAACCAGTGTTACACGAAATGTTAAAGGGTGTTCTTGAAGAAGAGGGAGGCGGAGAAGGAGAAGAAGAAGTAAAAATAAAAAAATATGAGTAATAAAATGGCAAACACTACATGCCTATTAATAATTACTTTCTTTTTTAATGTTTTACTGATTATGCCATTTCAGTTGTCCCATTTGCCCCCCTTCATTCCCCTCCACCCTGCACACCTCCTTCCCCCATTTGCCCCCTTTAGTTCATGTCCATGTGTCACAAGTACTTTAGATTCTATATTTCCCATACTATTCTTGCCCTCCCCCCCTGTCTATTTTCTACCTACTGTCTATGCTACTTATTCTCTGTACCTTCTCCCCGCTCTCCTCCTCCCACTCCCCTGCCGCTAACCCTCCATGTGATCTCCATTTCTGTGGTTCCACTCCTGATCTAGCTGTCCTCTTGGTTTGCTTTTGTTTTAGGTATAGTTGTTAATAACTGTGAGTTTGCTGTCCTTTCACTGTTAATATTTTCTATCTTCTTTTTCTTAGATAAGTCCTTTAGCGTTTCATATAATAAGGGCTTGGTGATGATGAACTCCTTGAACTT
>NW_028080202.1:0-591 GCF_014824575.4 Sturnira hondurensis | reverse complement strand
TGGGCAGGACATTTCAATTCTCCATTTCTCCATTTAATAATAAGTGATAGACCTACTAATTTCTGGGTAGAAAGGTAACATATTATAAAGGCACATATTTATCTGAATTAATCTATAATTTATTTTATTTATTTATTTTTAAAATTATTCTATTGTTGTCAAATTACAGTTGTCTGCATTAATCCTCCACCACCCCAGACAAACCCACTCCCTCCCTTGCTTGCACCCCCTGACCTTGGTTTTGTCCATGTGTCCTTTAGAGTTGTTCCTGAAAACCCTTTCCCCCACTATCCCCTCCCACCTCCCCTCTGGTCACTGTCATATTGTTCTTTTTTGGGGGGGGTAGTATTGACATTTTATTTTATTTTATTTTTTTGCATGTGCAAAAAGCTGATTTATTTTTTTCCATTTTTTTATTTAATTATTTTTCAAGTACAGTTATCTCTCTATTACGCTCAACCCGTCCCACCCCTGTGCTCCTCCCCTCCCTCCCATTTCCACCCTTCTTATATGTTGTCCATGTATCCTTTATATATGTGCCTCTAAATCCCTCCACTATTTCCCCTGAAATTCCCTCCCCTCTCCCCTCTG
>NW_028080201.1:0-2854 GCF_014824575.4 Sturnira hondurensis | reverse complement strand
GCCTTATAAATAAGATTAGCTGAGCTGTTGAGCCCCACTTCACATGAACGTGACTTAGGCTTCTCTTTTTTCTCTAGGCTTCTGAACTTTGACTCAATCTCCACTTAGCATACAACCCTTCCTTAATGATACCTCCTAAGAACCAGTGATAGGGGACACAAGACTTGGGAAACTTTAGCTTCAGGTAAAACCTTATAAGTCTAGCAAGTAATGTGTATATTAAAGCTTTTGTTTCAGAAACTACAGAGAAGGGCCACCCTGGCTCCTGGAAAAACAGCTGACCTCCTGGGGCACTGCTTGTATCGGGAATCCCTTGTATGTTACTTACTGCTTCTCTCTCGCTGCCTTTAAGATTCTCTCTTTGTCTTAGAATTTTGCCATTTTAAATATAATGTATCTTGAAGTGGGCCTCTTCGGGTTCTTCTTGATTGGGTCTCTGTGTTTCCTGGATTTGTGTGAGTTTTCTCTCACCAAATCAGGAAAGTTTGCCATCATTATTTTCTCAAACAGGTTTTCTATTCCTTCCTCTTCTTGTCCTTTTGGTATCCATATTACACATATATTATTCTGTTTCATGTTGTTGTGCAGTTCCCTTAACTACTCTTTGATCTTTCTGAGTCCTTTGTTCTTTCTGTTCCTTTCCTTCCTCTTTCTGGGTGTTTTTTTCTACCTTCTCCTCCAGCTCACTGATCCAATCCTCTGCTTCATCTAGCCTGCTTTTGATCCCTTGTACTGTGTTCTTCAGTCCAGAAACTGTATTCTTCATTTCTTCTTGGCCCTTGTCAATAGTTTCTATCTCCTTTTTCATGTTGATATAGTTTGCAGCAAGCTCATTGGAGTTTCCCTGTAGTGTTTGGTAATTCTCTGTGAGCTCATTGAGCTTCCTGATAACAATTGCTGCGAACTCAATATCTGATAGTTGAATTGCCTCTATTTCATTTAGTATTCTTTCTGAGGCTGCCTCCTTTCCTTTCATTTGGGGATTGTTTCTTTGTCTTCCCATTGTTTGCGACACTCTTCTTCTTAGCATCTGCTTCTTAAACTGATCTGTTCTGATTCCCTGGGCTTATGGTGTGAATTTCTGTGGTAGAAGACCTGTGCGATTCAGTAGTGCAGTCTCCTTGATCTCCTGAGCTCACTGGTTTTGGTCTGTTGTTTATGTTGGCTCTCTGTAAGTCTTTGGGTTTTGACTGTTGTTGGTTCTTTCTTTGTTGTGTCCTTCCCTCCCGTTGGTTAACCGAAGGTCCTTCCACCACATCTTGTATTTTGTTGTGCAGGTATGGATAGGTTGTGTTGAAGCTGGTTCTTCTATCTGTATGAGGTTTTGAGGGTTCTCTCTCACTCTTGTTCAGTTGTTTCTTCTGGGTAATTTCTCCACTATTTAGTTGTATTTCCAGATAGGTCCTGGGTGGAGGTTACTGTGGCTGCCACTCCTTCCTTCATTTTTTTCTGTTGTCATCTGTTGGTGGTTCCTTTGCTGGTGGGTTTCCTCTTCCAGCAGGTATACTGGTGTTCATAGCTCCTACCATTTGATTTGTCAATGTCCTCAACCATTTTAAGCCTCCAACCTATAGCCTAGGGTTATAATCTAGATAACCTAGGTTGTCCAACCCTAGACAAGGGTTTGATCTCCAAAATATATAAAGAACCCACACAAGTCATTACAGAACAGATGGGGTGGAGCTGAACAATATAAAAGACCCC
Source organism: Sturnira hondurensis (assembly GCF_014824575.4). NCBI lineage: Eukaryota > Metazoa > Chordata > Mammalia > Chiroptera > Phyllostomidae > Sturnira > Sturnira hondurensis. The sequence continues at coordinate 1,150 of NW_028080201.1, read as the reverse complement.
CCCTGTTTTTCTCTGCGGGTTCCTCCCCCATACTAGGTTCACTTTGCCCACCACCTGAGGAAAGATGTCTTTCAATGCCAGAGATTGGTACAAAGGAAAGGAATTATTTCTTTAAAAGTTATACAGACTAAAGTTCTTTAGAACACCCACAAATGCACACAGTCCTTCCTTTTTCCTCTTCCCGGTGTGGGGTACCATATCTCAAGAAAGAAGTAGAAGTCCATGATTCAGTCTCCCAGCACCATCCACATGGCAAAAGGGAGCATTTCCAAAGCCATGTGGTCCTGACTCTGACCCAGGCCACGTGGTCCCTGAGAGACGTCAAAGCTGTGTTGGCCCCAAAAAGATCCCTAAATGGCTGCTGTGCCTGGGTTTAAATCCCAGTGCCAATCTTCCTCTGAAGCCTCATTTCTGGCTCCCCCCACAATTGGCCACAGGTGCCAGCATTCTGGGCAGGTGTGGCCCTGTGGTGCGGAGCCAATCATCAACAGGCTCTTTTGGAATCCATCACAAATCTCTATTTGGGGCGCCCCTCTTGGCTGCACCCTTTTATGAGTCCACTCCAAGAAGATGAATTAAAAAAAATACCACATGATCTAGCAGTTGCACTTCCGCTAATACCCCCTGCGAAAACAAAACACTAACTTGAGAAGATATCTCCATCCTATAATCATAGCAGCCTTATTTCCAATAGTCAAGATGTGGAAACAATGTATGTGTTCCTTGATGGATGAATGAATAAAGAAGTTATAGAATTGAATACTATTCAGCCATAAAAAGGAAATCCTTCCATCTATGACAACATGGGTAAATCTGGAAGTCACCTGATCTCATTTATATGAGGAATCTAAAAAAAAATCATACAAGAGATCATACTTGCAGTTACCAAAGCTGGAGGGGGGAGGGGAAATTGAAGGAAGGTAGTCAAAAGGTACAAACTTTCAGTTACATCATACATAATTACTAGAAATATTTTGTAGAGCATGATTGTAGCACACACTTCTATGTGCTATATGAAAAAAAGTTGTTATGAAAGCAAATCCTAAAAGTTCTCATCCCAAGGAGAAATTTTTTTCCTTATTCTGTTTTTTAAAATATCTATACGAAATGATGGATGTTAGCTGAAACTGTTGTGGTAATCATTTCACAA
>NW_028080200.1:0-799 GCF_014824575.4 Sturnira hondurensis | reverse complement strand
AAAACAAAAACAGATCAAGTGACCTTGGATAAGTCACTTCACCTTTCAATGATTTTGTTTATGGAAGAAGGTGTGAGTGTGTTGGGGTGTGCAGCTGTGTGTGTGTGTGTGGTAAGTGCTCCCTAGGGTTTTTTACAACTTTAGCATGCCATTCATTAGTTAGGCTTCTAGGCACATTGTGGGGGGAGGAGTCTGGAGACCCAAGCACTTTTCCAGGCTATACTTCGGACATTTGAGAAATAATGTCCCCGTGAACATACATAGATCCCACCAAACTGACATGGAAGAACAGATACTGGAAAAAGAAGAGTTACGAGTTCTGAACTATTATTCCTAGGAGACACTTGCACTCCAACGACAACTGACAGGTAGGTATAATAGGTACCAGACAGGCACACACAGTAAAAGGTAACCAGAGGGACGCCCATCTCCTCTCCTACAACTGCCCCCTAAGACACCTATCCATAAAACCCTCCCCCCACCCCAACAATCCCACCGATCACCTTCTCCGCCACCAAAGCCCTTAGTACTGCACAACATCCCAGGTTCTTGCCAGTCCCCGTCCACCGCCCGCCGGCTCCCCGCTGGATACCGGACCCCTCCCCCACAGCCGCATCTCGGGCCAGCAGGGCAGCAGCGAGGCGATCGCGGGCGCCGCCGCATTGGCCGGGCGCTGCCGCACCGACACGCAGCCTCCGGCGCCCGCGCTCCCAGCCGCCTCAGCAGCCTGGCCGCGCCTGCAGTCGGACCCGGCGAGCGTCCGCCCATGGCCCTCGGGCCGCCGGCCCTGCGCCCAGGC
>NW_028080199.1:0-718 GCF_014824575.4 Sturnira hondurensis | reverse complement strand
TGGCTCAGGGCCATGTTCCTGCAGCCTCTCTGGGGCCAGTCATAGGCCTCTGGGGGTGAGGGAGAATGTTGTACCTGGAGGCAAAGTCTGTCTGGAGGGGCCGCTCTGAGACCTTGGAGCATCACCCACACCATTCTTCCCTCCCTTCCCTGAAGGACCCAAGACAGCCAGAGCTACTGCTGTTTTCCATCTCTGACATGAGTGAGGACAGTCCTGACTGACCAGAACTTGAGGAACCCACATTCCAACTCTTCAGTTGGAAATTTTGGTCAGCCCAGCTGACCCAAGCACCTTGAGATGGCCAGAAATTGATGGCCATCAATTTGGATGGCCAGAAATTGATCGGTTTTCCCCCGTGGCTCTAAGAACATGAGTCTAGGTAGTGCTGACTGAGTGTGGGGTGGGGGACCCCTGGAAACTCAGAAACCACACAGGCTGCCTGACCCTCAAAGGTGGCCCACCTTGGCTGGCTGCCCTGACCTCAGCCCGCTGTGCTCAGGGTCCAGAATGATGCTTGCTTTTGGCCCCTGTAGCCTCCTCAGTCTTGATCACCACATTCAGGCCTGGTGAATTTGTGCACTGAAGACACACCCTGCAACTGGTGCCCTGTCACCAGGAAGCACAGCGTTGCAGGCCAAGGGAGCCAGACACCTCCTGCCCATGGCCTCCAGTTTGCAAAATATCATCATGTAAATGCAGTGTACCAGGGCCCCAACCC
>NW_028080198.1:0-613 GCF_014824575.4 Sturnira hondurensis | reverse complement strand
CCCTGGGACTTATCGGATCCCTGACTGCAGTTTCTGCACCCGGCATCAAAACTTGTCCGTGTTCTTATCAGCACAGTGAGGAGCTGGTGCCCAGGGCACCCTCCGCACAGGGACCTGTGTCCTCTCCCCTGGGGACTGTCCTACCCTAGCAGAGCTGGGGGAGCTCATACCCATCAGGGTGCTCACTTCTGTTCTTTTCTGTTTTAATTTGCATTTCCCAGTTGGAAATCAGAATCTGGGTATGAACTGTATTTTTAGATCCTTCCTATAAAGGGTCAATGGGTTAAATGAAGGAGAAGAACCTACAATGGGAGAGAAGACATCAATGACTGAGAGCCTGGGAACCTTCCAGAACCTGGGAGCTGAGTCTGTTGCAGGTGGGGGCAGGGACGGCTGTGAGGAGCAGGGCGCAGCCCAGTCAGACTCCTTGCTTTTCGGGCTCCGAGGTGGTCATCCCTCGTCTGGGTCATCCTTGTTACTCCTTTGTCTTGGCGGCTTCTGAAGAACCTCCTCCCACCAGGACCTGGGATCTCAGAGACTTGAGTGCCACCTTGTGGTGGCTCCAGGACTGCGCTCAGTGAGGGCTTCCTGTGGCCTTGTCAGCCTGGGCTCA
>NW_028080197.1:0-537 GCF_014824575.4 Sturnira hondurensis | reverse complement strand
TTTTCCCCTTTTCTAAAGACTCAGAAGTCTTTCATAATGGCCCTGCACGGGCTGGCTTTCCTGAGCCATTTCTGAGGGCAGGAGAGACGGGCCGGGGATAGGATGGGGCTGTCCCAACCACAGTGGTCACGTTTGTCAGACAGGGGAGGAGGACACGTGTGGATAGACATGCCCCACCCCAGCCTGAGGCTGAGTGTGACTGAAGTCTCACACTAGGCTGTTCCCTGTGGGGGACCCAGAGAGAAGCCCCTGGAAGAGCAAGACTTGCTGGTGTTCACTAAGCTCCCTGTCCTTTGCTTTTGCAACAAGACACAGGCCCCCTCGAGTTAAACAAGGGGGGGATGTAGGGGACTGCTGAGGGCTCGAGGGAGGGAAGCCAAAACAGGGGGACTGTTTAGGGGGCAGTCCCCGCCCGCCCCAGGCCCACCAGCGTCAGCCAGACCCCGGGTCCCGAGCCCATGGAAACCTATCCAGTCTCCAGTTCCTGCTGCTTGTTTCCCGGGGGATCATCACTGTGTGTCAGCAGCTGCCCCCATG
>NW_028080196.1:0-947 GCF_014824575.4 Sturnira hondurensis | reverse complement strand
ATTCTCTAGCCAGACCTGGGACTATCACTGCCAGATTCTCAACTCTCCCCAGGCAGCATCTACAGACTCCATGGGTGCTCACAATCCTTGAGTGTTTCCCACTTAGTCTTTATTCCCGTCTCTGGGACTCCAAGCAAACAGATCTCTTCCAGTGCTGTTCAAACCTGTTTGGCTGGGGAGGCAGCAGTGAAGTCAGCTCCCTCCCAGGAACCCTGTGGCAGACCCAGGGGGTGCCAGGCCTGGGGCTGCAGCCACCCTGGTCCCAGTGCAGGTCCCTGGGACCTTATTGTCCTGAGACACTCTCCTCACCATCTGGTTTTTCAACATCCGCTATAGTTTTTGGTCTCCTATTTTCATACATGCTGGGGTACTGTTGGCTGTTTGCTCTGTTCCTCTGTAGATCAGCAAGGTTTTTTCTCCCCTGAGTAGGGGGAAGTGGAATCTGCTCCCTCCTACCTTGCTGTCATCCTCCTCCTCTGGGTCTTTCATTTTGATGCAGGATCTTAGCATGAGCAAATCCCTCTTCAATGGCCTCTCCTACCTGAGCAGAAAGAATATCGTGCTGCAGTTGCTAATGAATGATTCAAACTGGTACCAATGAACCAGATTTTCTCAAGATGGTCAAACCTGGAGATGAACTGAGTGAGGGCCTGTGGCTGTGATCCAGGAATGAAGGCCCAGGGGTCACTGTGGGAGTCACCTGGTTCTTCATGCTTGAAGAAGGCACAGCAAAGTTGCAGCAAGATCAAAATCACATTACCTCTCTTTTCAATTGGGAAGGTGTTGTCCATCATGAGTACATTCCTCCAGGCCAAACAATTCATAAGGAGTACTGCCTCAATGTCCTTTGTCATTTGAGGGTTGCAATAGGACAAAAATAGCAGCAACTATGGGGCTTCTGGTGATTTCAGCTTCATCACAACAATATGCCTGTTCACCTATCACAT
>NW_028080195.1:0-1880 GCF_014824575.4 Sturnira hondurensis | reverse complement strand
ACAGTGTGTCAAGGAGATGATGTCCCCATTCAGGAGAAATCTGCAGTTCCCTAACAGGACAGAATTTGTACAGGGGTTGGGCCTCAGCATTCAGGTCTACAGAGAGGTGTCACGTGGAATGCCAGGAGGAGGCAGGGAGAGGGAGGGCTGACTGGGAGGCCAGAAACTAGACCAGGGGATTGTAGGAAGAGGCCCTGAGGGAGAAAGGCTAAACTCTGAGACACCTGGGAGTTCAGTCTCAGTGAAGGGCTTTGACCCAGAGGAATCACGGCAGTCCATTGATTATGAGAATGATCCTAGTGGACATTTATTGAGCATTTGCACTGTGATGGACACTGTTGACGTCAGGGCCACTTTCAAACCCGGATGTGCTGGCTACCATGGTTCAGCTGTGCTTGATGATATCACAGAGACACCACAGGTCCCAAATGCTGTCACTTATGCTGAAAGCCCATGACACCGAGCCCAGCCTCAATGCCTGATTTAACTGCAATTTCAACCTTTCTGAGAAATACAATCTTAATCACCAGTTGGGATTTCCAGTGGGAGCACCAGGTGGGTAACCTGTCACAAGGAACCTCTTCATCTCTGCCCCCTCCCCCCAAGGAAGATGGATGTGCACAGAAACAATGCTTCTCTTCTCCCTCCTCCCCTCTGAAGAAGACTTCCTGGTCTACACATGACCTTTTCTTTCCTTAGGCTAATAACCCCCCTGTCACACCCTCTTCCTGGGAAAACCTTTCATTTTGGGTAAACGCTGGGAGTGCCTTTCTCATTTCGGGCCGGGGTGCTGCCTGGTTCATGAAACTTTTACAAAGCCAATGAAATCTGTAAATTCACTAGCGGAATGTCTGTTCTTTCTCAACAATAAGTGTGAGGCTTGATAAGTCACCAGTTTGGAGTTGGGATGGGAGAGTAACTCGCCTGTTCTAGAATTGGGGCACAGGAAGCCCACACTACAAAGGACTAGTGGGTGATTTTGCAGTGGCCTTGGCCCTAAGGCCTTCCCACTGCACCCCTGCTGGCTTGCACCAGGCCACCTGGTTGTGTGTGCTGGAAATTAGATTTATGAAAAGCTATAGGAAGAAGGGATGTGGTGAGAAAAGTGCTGAGAAGTGTTGTTGTAAGAACATTGGTCACAGGCGATCATCCCAGGGAGGTCTCAGAGGAAGTCTAAGGACCTGAGAGGACCAAGGGCTGTGGAAGCAGCCCCTGGTCTTTGGGACCACTATCACCAGGCAGAACTGCAGCCGGCAGTTCCAGGATGTCAGGTGGAAGGGTTGACTTCTCAGAAGTCTCTGGTCCCAGTTGTCTGTCCCAGCTGCCAGGTGACAGGCAAAGAGAGTCTTTGGGGTGGTCTTCAGCCAAGGTCTGGGTGGCAGCCTCCACCCCTGGGGACATGTCTGGCTCCTCTGTCTTGGGTGTTTGGTGGAATCAGGCCACCGTGCACCCCTCCTGAAGGTACTCTGTGCCCTGGGCCAGTGACAGGGGCAGTTCCACTGCAGGAGCCCCCAGGGTGCTAGCAGAATGCAATTCCTGGTGGACTCCCTGGTCCCCTCCAGTGAGGTGGCCCAGTTTAGGGTAGATAGGGAGTGACCAGGGCATGCCTTCCTCCTCCAGGCTCCAGAGTGGAAGCAGGACTGGAACCAGAGAACCCAAGTCCTGGGGCACTCAGTGGGGAAGGTTGTGCCCCAGGGACTGGGCCAATGAGAGGAGGGAGTTTTCCTGGGGCCCCTCCCTTTGCCCTTGGCTCCTGGGTTCTTAGTCCTCCAGCCAGAGGGTATTAAGGCTGGGTGGTGGCGTCTTCTGGGGTGTAAATTGCTTCAGAAGGCAGGACCTAAGGAGATTAAAGGCAATCCAATCATCTTGGATGGAGTCAA
>NW_028080194.1:0-2499 GCF_014824575.4 Sturnira hondurensis | reverse complement strand
TCCCTGGGGGGAGAGAGCGGGGACCAGGCAGGGCTGCTGTTAGCCCTGTGCTATTTCTACATGAACTTGCAGAGATCAGGGGCTTTGTCCCTGAGACAGACACAATGAATGATGGCAGCTACATGCTTCAAAAAATTAGTGTTATGAATGCCTGCTTCTCTACATCTGTATTGAGGGTGGGATTTTGTGGAACCTGTTAGGGTGACCCTGAGATAGGACAGGCCCCCCAAGCCAGGGTGTGTTGCCATCTGCACTCAGGGCTCATAGGTAGAGATGAGGAAGGATTATAACATCTATGTGCAACAATTACTGAGTCCTTTTTATGTTTCAGAACATGTGCCAAATACCTTACTGTGACCACATAGTTCAGTCTGATCATAATTTTCACTTTACAGATGTTCAGCTCCAAGTCTGAATATACTGTCATATGAGTACTCTGAGTATGGCACAGGGACCACAGGGAATGTCTGAGAACCTTTTCAAGTCTCTGCCGGGTATGAAGTGTTTCCACAATAATGCTCAGACACTGCCTTCTTCATCCTCACTCTCTCGGGAGTGCACAGTGGGGCTTTCTGGAGGCAATGTGACACTCAGTGAGGCTGCAGAGAGAACACAGAAGATGTCAACCCAGCTGTTCTCTGCTCAACCAACACCTAAAGGTTTTTCAGAAGTGTAAAACACAGCTGTTCTGTTCACTATTTTCATGTTCTATACAAGATAGGTATCATCAAAATACATTCTTTAGGTTATTAGGTCATTTCTGTGTGACACACACACCAACACACAGGCTCACATAAATAAAGTATCTTTGGGTCCTTAGGGATATTTCAGGGTTCAAGGGACTCCTGCATGAAGTGACAGATGACCAGTCTGCCAAGGGCCAGAGCTGGAAGCAAGTGAGTCCTACCAGACATCAACCATGATTCAGTTTCCTGTCCCTGCAGCAGATGAACACAAACTTGTGATGGGGCTCTCAGCTGCACCGTGTGTCATATTGTCTCTCGGGTCCAGAAGTCTGGAGGCCTGGTGGGCTCAGCTGTATTTTTGGCACAGGACTTGCAGGTGGAGATTAAGGTTCAGGCCGGGTGTGCCCCCCAATCTGTGGTCTTGCCTGTGGCCCCTCCACCTTCACTCTTCACTTGCCCCTGTGACTTTCTCCTCCTCTGTCAGGGCCCAGGGGGACCTCTGCTCTCAGGAAGCTCCCCTGACTGGGTTCATTTCACCACCACAGCCCCCCTGGTTTAGGATCAGTGGGTGGGCAACATCCCATCTGAGTAGTCCCCTGACCAGGCCTGGACTAGGTGACCAAGGGGTGGGTGTCTTTGGAGGCCTTTTTCAGAATCCCACCTGCCTGCTGCATCTTACCCACTGTACCCTGTCCCCACTCCTTACCTCCTGCATTGGTCCTTAGGAAGATGCCCACTAACCCATTGTTTTAGTTACCAGCACACCTGACTCCAGAACTTCCATCCCAAACTGTCCCGGCAACTCTGAATCCCACCTCAGAAGCACACAATTTCCATTCCCATGCCTCACTCTCAGGGACAAAATTAGAATATTTCAAAGTCTTTTCATTTTGAATGTTCATAAACTTACCTGAGTGAACAGTTGGTTGTCCCGTCCCCCAACCTGGCCTGTGGAGGTTCTATAGCAAAATGTGGGGACCTCCTGAGCATCTTGGTTTAGGGGGCATATACACAACAGACTCAGTGATGGTTTATTTAGCATAAGAACCATGGCCCAGGCATCGCTGTGTCCCACACCTAAAGGAGCCACTGTGGCCCAAGGATAACTCGGAGTGACAGCTGTATCTTGTGTAAAGCCATGACATATATTTTCATAGTTTTGTGCTAAGTTGATTGGTACCTGCTCCCCTTTGAGCTGTGTTATTCCTACCTTGTAGCAACCTGTGCAGAACTCTCAGGCACAGAAATGAGCAGATTGCTAAATTACCACCTTCCTTAGGCTGCATTCACCACTGGAGCTACACTCTGAGGTGGCCTTAATCCAATCTCTGGATACTTTTGATCGTCCACATCCCTATTCCAAATGACGTACTTGCATGAGGCAGTTGGATCTTCGTACTCTGCTCATTCCTGGGAACATATCTTTTTGTACAGACTGTTCCTCCTCATCAAAATGAAACTCAGATTGTCCAATGATGTCAGGAGAGCCAACTGTCTCTTCCAAAGCTCTTTGGTTCTGTGTTTGGGGACGATTTACCATGCTTGTTATTTTTGTTGTATATCAATGGCATGAGTTCAGTTGCAAGGCATGTTTTGTCACCCCACATAACATGGGTTCCCCATAGTATTGCTAGAGAAGTGGTAGTCCTACCTCAGTGTAACTTAGTCTAGGTGCACCACAGGGCCTCCTGGAAACTGCCTCCTGCCACACAGGGCCCCTTCCCAGGGAGTTCGAACCTACCCTGTGAAGTCTGCGTTTTGTTCCCAAGTACTCCATCGTCTTCTTCTGCTCTGTTCAAATACTTTCTACCCA
>NW_028080193.1:0-520 GCF_014824575.4 Sturnira hondurensis | reverse complement strand
CACTTAGAGTTATTGGCTCTGGGACTTTGAGTTCTTCTTGCGCCATCTTTTGAGCTGTTCATGCCTGTTACATAGCAGGATAGGAGCCCTAGGTGTTCATCAGAGCAGGGCAACTAAGTCACTGGGTTGTGACGCTGTATGTGGGGGCAGGGTCAAAGAGGAGCAATGGCGTCCCATCTGCCGCCTCCCGCAGCGGCCCCCACAGGTGCAGCAGCTGCCACCGTCACCAGGGCCCACGCGTTTCATCCCACTGCATGCGAGTGTGCCACTGCCATCAGCCCTCCACCACTGGGTTTGCCCCCTGGGGCCTGTGTGGTCCGTCTCGCTGTGCGTAAATGTGCAACCGCAGTCATTCTGCCCCACACCCTGACTGGGTCCGGGCTACTTGCATGCCTAGGTCTGGGGATCTTTCCTGCCCGACCCTGCTACGCTGCTGGCTCCGCCCCTCTTACCATCCCAGTTGAACGGTTCGTCGTAGTCGGACTTCCATATAATTCAATTTTCTGTTCTTTGTATTCAA
>NW_028080192.1:0-1768 GCF_014824575.4 Sturnira hondurensis | reverse complement strand
CCCTCACATGAGGCTTTTTAAATTTAATATATATATAAACTATTCCATGTTGTGGGATGAGGGGCCTGGTCCTGAGCAGGTCTGACTAGGGCCAGCTGGTGCTGTGTGTGGGTTCTTGACTTCACACCATCAGATGTAGGAAAGATTTCACAACATGAGGCCAGGTGACTGTGAAAGTACGTTAATAAAACTGGGGACAGTAAAACGGTGAAGGCTTAGCATAGAAGAAAAACAGGAGATCCTAGGCTGGGTTGCCTTAGTTCACTGGGAAGTCAGAGAAAATGAGACCTTGAAGACAGGTTCAGGAGATTAGCCTGCCCATTGGTCCGCTGGTTGCAAATCTCATGGGGACTCTTACAATCCAGGAGATGCGTGCCTGTCGGGGAAGATGGTTGCAAATCTCATGGGGACTCTTACAATCCAGGAGATGCGTGCCTGTCGGGGAAGAAGCAGGGAAGGGAATGGTGCAGGCTGTTTCCCAGAGGGAGAGCTTGCAGTGGGTAGTTGGTTTTGAGGCTTTTAGCTTTCTCTTACAGGTGGGAATTTTAGGAGAGATCTCAGGGGAGAGTTTGAACAGAATATTCATCGGTTTTCCAGATGTGTCCTTTTACAGTCATGGTCTACACTGACTGGTCAGTGCCAGGCCAGGGACTTGTTAGTCATTTCAGCTGCTCCTGGATTCACCCAACTAGTTTTGCCAATTTTCTGGGAGCTGAAACACAACTGAGGCCGAGATGTTATCTCTAGGGAGGTGACCTTTTGTATCTGGCTGTAAATTGCTCAGCCATTTTGTTCAGCTAGCTTGTCTCAGTTTCTTCATTCCATTTGCCAAGGAATTTTCCTAGCTTCTTACTTTCCTGCCTCACCTGAGGCTAGCAAGAACTACTGGTCAATAGTTCTGTTAGGAGAGTTTTCTCTGATATAGTTGTATATAAACTTGTACATAAAATACAAAAAAGCAGAAATGCACAATTTACAATAGCCAAGTGCTGGAAGCAACCTAGGTGCCCATCAGTAAATGAATGGATCAAAAAACTATGGTACATTTACACAATGGAATTCTATGCAGCAGAAAGAAAGAAGGAGCTCCTACCCTTTGTAACAGCATGGATGGGACTGGAGAGCATTATGCTAAGTGAAATAAGCCAGGCGGTGAGGGACAAATGCTATATGATCTCACCTTTAACAGGAACCTCATCAACAAAACAAAGAAGCATGCAAGATATAACCAAAGACATTGAAATTGAGAACAGGCTGACAGTAACCAGAGGGACGAGGGGTGGGGATTATAGGGGGAAATAGTGAAGGGTTTGCAGGAACAGCTATAAAGGACACATGGACAATAACAAAGCTGGGTGGAAACACATAGGGAGGTGGGGAGGGCTGGGGTGGGGAGGGGATGGAGGAAAAGGCAGAAAACTATACTTAAACAACAATAAAAATGTTTAAAAAAAGAAAACAAAGCCCTGGCTGGTGTAGCTCAGTGGATTGAGCGCAGGCCTGCGAACCACACGATCGAGGTTCGATTCCCTGTCAGGGAACATTCCTGGGTTGCAGGCCAGTTCTCAGCAGGGGACTCACGAGAGGCAACATTAATATTAATGTTAATGTTATTAATATTAACATTAATATTAATATTAATGTTAATATTAATGCCATACATTAATATTTCTCTCCTTCCCTTCCTCTCTAAAGATAAATAAATAAAAAATTTTTAAAAAGAAAACAAAACAAAAATGCAGTATTTTTAAACAGCAGAATTCTACAG
>NW_028080191.1:0-1190 GCF_014824575.4 Sturnira hondurensis | reverse complement strand
TTTTTTGGCAAAAGCTCACATGAAGGTAGGTGCTCGTCCTAGTACTGTTTTACAGAGATGGAAGGTGGACTTTGAGATCACAAAACCTTGCTTTAGGCTGTGTAAATTTTGCCTTGGTTGGCACCACATTCCTACATTGGTGTCAATAAAGCAAATAGCTAAGGTTCCCGCTTTCTTTCTTGTAGTAGTTGATGTCTTATAGAGAATGTGGGCTTGGGGAGGAGAAGACACAGTTTCTAACTCCATCTGGAATGTGGCTGAAATCGCATTAGATTCTGAGCTGGAGGATCTGGTTTGGGCACCTGATCAATTATATGCTCTCCATGAAATCTTGGTTAAGCTCTGAGGTTTTTAGTATTGAGGAGAGTGTACAAAGTGATCTCTAAATTTTTTTTGAGCTCTAAAACTCTAGGATCCCATAGTAAGTTAGCTGTTAATTTCTTGCCTCAGTACCTCCTGACCACTAATGTCCTGAGACAATGACATCTGCTGCCTTGGTCACCTCTGGCTGTTGCCTGGGTCAAAAACAAGAAAGCAAGTAAGATAGATATGTAAGATGTCTAAATACATGAATAAAACCAGAGCTGTAAGGCAGCCTACCTAGTTCTACATTTTTAATATGCATTAACATATTTATTGTTCAAAACAACCCTAGAAAGTAGAGTATTGCTATTATCTCTATTTTATAGATGAGAAAATTGAGGTGGAATAGCCTAAGTAACTTGTTCAGCTAGTAATTGGTAAAGTCAGTTCTATTTTTTAAAAATTAAAAAAATTTTAATATATTTTTCAATGTGTGGTTGCCTCTCACGTGCCCCCCACTGGCATGAATAGCAACCAAGGCATGTGCCCTGACTGGGAATTGAACCAATGACCCTTTGGTTCACAGAATAGTGCTCAATGAAATGAGCCACACCAGCCAGGGCTGTAAAGTCAGTTTTAAAAACTGGATGTTTGTTTCTGGAACCTGCCCACTTAGTCTCTATACCATTTTTGCGTGCATATGGAATATATATATATATATATATGCATATATGCATATTTACATATGTATGCACATACATATAAAGAATATAGTGTCTGTATATGAGAATCACCATATATGTATATATATGTGTATAAGGTAGAACTATATGAACAAGTGTACAGTGGTCTAGGTTGCATTCAGAGTAAGTCTTTAAGAAGAAGAA
>NW_028080190.1:0-566 GCF_014824575.4 Sturnira hondurensis | reverse complement strand
AATTTCTAGAAAAATATAATCTTCCAAAACTCAATGAAAAAGAAACAGAAAATCTGAACAGGCCAATAAGAGCAGATGAAATTGAAGAAGTAATCAAAAAACTCCCATCACACAAAACCCCTGGACCAGATGGTTTCACAGGAGAATTCTACAAAGCGTTTAAGGAAGAGCTAACCCATATTCTTCACAGACTATTCCAAAAAATCCAAAAGGAAGGAAAACTCCCCAACTCTTTTTATGAAGTGAGCATCATCCTAGTTCCAAAGCCAGATAGAGACACAACAAAGAAAAAAAACTTCAGGCCAATATCGTCTATGATGAACATAGACGCTAAAATCCTCAACAAAATATTGGCAAATCGCATCCAACAATACATCAAAAAGATCATACACCATGACCAAGTAGGACTCATCCTAGGGATGCAAGGATGGTTCAATATTCATAAATCAATAAATGTAATACACCACATAAACAAAGGCAAAGACAAAAAACACAAGATCATATCAATAGAAGCGGAAAAAGCTTTTGATAAGGTACAACACCCAGTTATGATAAAGGTACTCAGA
>NW_028080189.1:0-511 GCF_014824575.4 Sturnira hondurensis | reverse complement strand
TTATAATTACTGTATATAGAAATTTATCTTTATACAATGTTATCTGAATGACGTATCCTGGAGAAAGGATGCTTAGCTTCTCAAAATCACTGGGACCCAGAGGGTTAGAAACTAGAGAAATGAATGATTTCTGAAAAGATTCACATCAGGTTTTTAAATTTTTTATTGTATTTTTCCCATTCCCATTTAAACCCCTTATACCTCCCTCTCCAGCCCACCTGGCAGTCACCACATTGTTGTCCGTGCCCATGAGCCCTCTTCCCTTCTGCTTGATCCCTTCATCTCCTGACCCCCCCCCCCCCACGGCTGTCATCCGCTCTCCATCTATGACTCTCTCTGTTTTGCTTATGAGTTCAGTTTATTTATTAGGTTCCACATATGAGTGAAATCATATGGTATTTGTCTTTTTCTGACTGGCTTATTTCACTTAGCATCATGTTCTCCAGGTCCATTCATGCCGTCACAACAGGTAAATTTTTCTTCTTTTTTACAGCCAAGTAAATGGCCCATA
>NW_028080188.1:0-1674 GCF_014824575.4 Sturnira hondurensis | reverse complement strand
GGACACGGCAAAGGCAGTCCTGAGAGGGAAGTTCATAGCAATACAGGCTTACTTAAAGAAAATAGAAACATGTCAAACAAACAACCTAACCCATTGCCTGCAAGAATTCGAAGAACAACAACAAAGACAGCCCAGAGCAAGTAGAAGGAAGGAAATAACCAAGATCAGAGCAGAATTAAATGACGTAGAGACTAAAAGCACAATTATAAGGATCAATGAATCCAGGAGTTGGTTTTTTGAAAAGATAAACTAAATCGACAAGCCTTTAAGTAGGCTCATCAAGAAAAGAAGAGAGAGGACACAAATAAACACAATAAGAAATGAAGTTACAGCCGATACCACAGAAATAGAAGGGATTGTAAGAAATTACTATGAAGAACTGTATGCCAAGAAATTTGAAAACCTAGGTGTAAGGGGCAAATTTCTAGAAAAATATAATCTTCCAAAACTAAATAAAGAAGTAGAAAGCCTGAACAGACCAATAATAGCAGATGAAATTGAAGCAGTAATAAAAAAACTCTTGTCACGCAAAGGCCCTGGAACAGATGGTTTCACAGGAGAATTCTACAAAGCATTTAAAGAAGAGCTAACCCCTATTCTTCACAGAGTATTTAAAAAAATCCAAAATTATGGGAAACTCCCAAATTCTTTTTATGAAGCCAGCATCATCTTAATTCCAAAACCAGATAGAGACACAACAAAGAAAGAAAACTTCAGGCCAATATTGCTGATGAACATAGACTAAAATCCTCAACAAAATATTGGTAAATCGCATTCAACAATATATCAAAAAGATCACACACCACGACCAAGTGGGATTCATCCCAGGGATGCAAGGATGGTTCAATATCTGCAAATCAGTAAATGTAATACACCACATAAACAAAAGCAAAGAGAAAAACCACATGATCATATCAATAGATGCGGAAAAAGCTTTCGATAAAGTACAATACTCATTTCTGATAAAGGTACTCAGCAAAGTGGGAATAGAGGGAGCATTCCTCAATATAATAAAGGCCATATATGAAAGAGCTACAGCCAACATCATACTCAATGGGCAAAANTGAAAGTTTTAGCCTCAGCGATCAGTCAAGAAAAGGAAATAAAAAGCATTCAAATTGGAAAGGAAGAAACAAAACTGTCATTGTTTGCAGATGGCATGATAGTGTACATGGAAAATCCTATAGACTCTACGAAAAAACTGCTGGAACTAATAAATGAATTTGGCAAAACAGCCTGATACAAAGTCAATATCCAGAAATCAAAGGCATTTTTGTATACTTACAATGAATCAGCAGAAGCAGAAATCAAAAAAAGATCCCATTCGATATAGCAAAAAGAAAAATAAAATATCTGGGAATAAACCTAACCAAGGAAGTTAAAGACATGTATGCAGAAAACTACACAACATTGAAGAAAGAAATCAAGGAAGACACAAACAAATGGAAACATGTTCATGGATTGGAAGAATTAATAGCATCAAAATATCCATACTACCCAAAGCAATTTACAGATTTAATGTAATACCCATTAAAGTATAGATGGCATATCTCATAGACATAGAACAAACACTTCAAAAATTTATGTGGAACCATAAATGACCCTGAATAGCAGCTGCAATGTTGAGAAAGAACAAAGTAGGAGGGATCACAGTACCTGATATCAAACTGTATT
>NW_028080187.1:0-1541 GCF_014824575.4 Sturnira hondurensis | reverse complement strand
ATTACTTGGCCATAAAAAAAGAATGAAATCTTACAGTTTGGGAGACAGCATAGATGGACCTAAAGGATATTATGCTCAGTGAAATAAGTCAGTCAGAGAGAGACAAATACCATGATTTCACTTATACAGGGAATCTAAAGAACAAAATAAATAAACTAACAAAATTGAAACAGACTCATACACATAGAGAGCAGACTGATGGTTGTCAGAGGGAAGGGGGTTAGAGAACTGGATAAAAGGGGTGAAGAGATTAAGAAATACAAATTGGCAGTTACAAAATAGCCACAGGGATGTAAAGTACAGCATAAGAAATATAGTCAATAATATTACAATGACTATGTGTGGGGCCAGGTGGGTACTGGAAATATCGGGGGGAATACTTTGTAAATATATGATTGTCTAACTATTATGATGTATGCCTGAAAACAATATTAAAAGTTTTTTTAAAGTTTAGAGATTCTGCTAATAACTCAGAGGAAAAATAATGAGATGCTGAATAAAGTAGGTGTATATTATTAAACAGCCAATTTGGTTAAGGAATACTTCTACAGTGAAGCTATAAACTATATATAGTTGAGACACTTCACTGACAAAATAGGTATCTAAGGTGACTATATGTCCTGGTTTGTCTAGGACCGTCCTGGGTTTCGTTGGTTGTCCTGGCACAACTATTAATAGCATCCCTTTTGTTTTCAAGAGTATCCAAGATTGATGAATTATAAGGCAACCTATAGTTACTTGCTTCTTCTAGCTCTCTGGTTTCTAGGCTGAAGACCCTACTTGACACACCAATTCTTGGTGGATTCCAACCCCTTTTTTAGTCTCCATGAGTTCACCATCTTGTTACCTTCTAAGCCATATTTTTGGTCACCAAAGAAGAAAACTGACTTTTCTCTCTGGACCCCAGGATTAGCCTTTTTATAAGATACAGTTATCGCCCTGGCTGGCGTAGCTCAGTGGATTGAGCACGGGCCTGCAAACCACACGATCTCGGTTCGATTCCCAGTCAGGGCACATGCTTGGGTTGCAGGCCAGTTTCCGGCAGGGACCAGTTCCCTGCAGGGGATGCACAAGAAGCAACCATACATTGATGTTTCCTTCCTCTCTCCTTCCCTTCCCCTCTAAAAATAAATAAATAAATAAATAAAATATTAAAAAAAAACAAAAAAGATACAGTTATCTGAGTCCCTCTACTTCGAGTCACAGATACTTTATGGAGGAGACACTCCTGTACAGGTTTGAAGCCCAAGCCTGTTTCCAAATCAGCTTCTGCTCAAATTCCTCATTTTTCCTTTAGCACTCATTGAGTGCCCTGGCCCTCAAAATCCCAGGTTTGTTACATTGTCCTTTATTCTATCATCTTGAGCCCATGAATCCTCTAAACTACAATGGTACATTCCTTTCCAATTTTGCCTCATGGTACCTGGTCATCTATTTGCCAGAGTCTCAAATTCCTATTGCAGACACCTCACCTTCTCCACCATGGCCGACCTTCACTGGAGAGTGTCACCTGCCCTCCGCTCCTTCATTCAAGGCTAATC
>NW_028080186.1:0-2943 GCF_014824575.4 Sturnira hondurensis | reverse complement strand
CGAAGAACATACCCTGCTGCCCTGGAGGGATGGGGAGCCCCAGGAGGAGGAACTTGGACATGCTGCTCTGGATGTCCCTCCTCATGGTCCTTCTCTGTCTGCTGGGAATGAAAGGACACTGAAAAATGGCAAAGATTTTTGGAGTCTGATATTGGCCTCCACATTAGGGTCACTTGTTTTCTCTTGAAAAAAGAAATAACACCTTGCATTTATATCATTCAGTAGTGCTGCCAAAGCAGGCATCATACCCTCAATGCCTAGCATCATGTCTTTCAAATGACACCAGAGCAAATTCATTCTTCTTATTGTTTTAATCAACCAGGTTCCTGGCATTATGCTAATAATTGGAGATGCAAGAATAAATGGGACATGCAGGAGCTCTTCCCTGAGCTCGCCCACACTCTGGGAACACTGGCAGGATGGACTAATGGTAAGCAAGGCAGCCAGATACTCTGTGGTGCTATTCTGGCCCCACTGCTTTCTAGGTGGATGACTTGAGCAGCTGAATCTCTCATGACCTCACCTCGTAGGACTGTAATGTGAAGATTCCAATATCACACATTTGTACACTTAATTAGAGGTTCTAATTCAAGACACATCGATGTCTAGGAACAGTGCCCTATATAAAATGAACACAAAATTTTAGCCATTGTTTGTATGACAGGATAACTATCCAAATAAAGCCAAGATCCAATGCAGGAATTTAATCAACAAGAGATATATGACAGGTCAACATGAAAGGTCACCCGGTTCTGCCGTAACTGAGCTCTCACCGTCTCAGGGGGCGTATCTAAGCTTATAGCTGTCATTGGGGTAAATCCCTTTCCCTGGTGATAACATGTCAAGTCTATATTCATCTGTTTCCCAAAAAGTGAACATTACTTCAGTTCATCTCTATCTGAATCTGGTGCCTCAAATAGGCTCAGAAATGAGTATTCCTAGATGGCAAACACCTGAGATCACACATTGAGCACTGGGGACACTGAAGCATGGGAAGTGCCTGTGAGAATTCACTTACCTGCTTGACCATCACTCTTTCTCAGAACTGACCTTCACATTTATAATAAGTGGCATTCAACGAATACTATATCAAGCAAATACATTTTATCATTATTGCCCCATTAAATTTTTGGTAGTCCTAGGAGCTGCTATTAAAACTTCATTATATATGTAATCAGGAGGAGCAAGGACCTTAGAAACTGCTATGGTCACAATTCTTTCCTGTGTCTTAAATTTATCGAAATCCTCGCCCCTCTGATCCTACTGCTTCTCCCTCTCTTTAATTATACAAAAGATCCAGGGCCTTAAGAAATATCATTTCAGACGCCCTGGCTGGTGTAGCTAAGTGGATTGAGCATGGGCCTACGAACCACACGATTGCAGTTCGATTCCCAGTCAGGGCACATGCCTGGGTTGCAGGGCAGTTCCCAGCAAGGGACCCATGAGAGGCAACCATACATTGATATTTCTCGCCTTCTCTTCCCCTCTAAGGATAAATAAATAAAATCTTAAAAAAAAAGAAATATCATTTCAGGATTTAAGGGAGTCCTTCTGCTCCAATAACAGTTGCCAGTCATGTCCCTGCAGCCCTTTAGTTCGCAAGTGGTTGCATGTATCTTCACTTTCAGTCAACTGACAGAGTTTGTTCCATGTCTAAGAACCAGAAAAGACAGTGATTCTTTTTCTTTCATTTACTTCCAGGAGTAGTGAAATAGCTTACAGAGTTCCACACCCACATCGCAGAGTGGAGCTTGGACTCAAAGGTAGATTTTCTGATCCTCTGTTCACTAGGAAGAGAATCCACCCAGTTCTTCCCATGGGAAGGAAACATTAAATGAAAGTTAAATGTTAAAATATCCACATGCTTGGGAGAGGAACTTTATATGGTATTGTTGTGAGAGTAGCTGACTGGGTAAGCAACCCAGGCAGTAACTGAGATCTCCAGCATCTCCTAGAAAAACCCAGTTTGAAGGGAAGGGAACAGTGCAGAGGTGCTGCCAGATTCCTTCAGTGCCACGAGTGGAAGAGGAGACTAGGGACACCCTCTGTCATGGAGAAGAGAACCCGCTACCAGGAGGTTGGGGAGAGAGTCTTTGGATGGGCCTGATTTTCCTGTCTTTGTACCAAGTCTCACCTCCTGAGAGGTCAGGAAATGGACAGTCAGCTGGCTCACCCTCTACAGGGCTACAGTTTCCTAAGTGCTAGCAGTGTGCCCTTAACTGAAGCACCTACCTACAAGATTCTGTAGTGTTTAATATTATTCCCATTTGACAGTGGAGGCTGATGGGCAACACAGGCCAAAGCTAAGGCCACAAAGCTATTAAGTGGGAAAAAATGCCAAGAGTTTATCTACACACCTGCAACATCAGAAATGAGCATTTAGTATCTTAACTGTGTAACAGAATTGCAGAAGAGTGTCAAAACTACTGGGCTTCCAGGGCCCCCCCTGAGTTATTCAGTCACTGATAAATGGCCCCAAAAGTATTTCAAAATGGGATTTTGGGGAGCTGCCTGGTGGATTCTGGTCTGTCACAAGTACAGAGTCCAAATGTATCAAAATAACGTGTTTTTTTTCTTTTTGTTTTTGTATCTAGGTTTTAAGTCTCTATTTTACACATCTTCTGTGTGAAGGAAGTCAAGGTATGAGTTTGTTACACATGAAAGCACTCACACACTTTCACAGCCACGTACTTACCAAAGGAGACATAGAGACTTCTCTCTCTAGCTTATACTCGGGGTAGGTAAATACATTCACAGTGTGAGTCAACATCACAGAACCCTCGTCACAACTCCCATACCATATACTCTCACACGTGTAACACAGTGCACAGAGAACTATCAAGCATTCACCACACACATTGTAGTCACCAGCAGCCACACATAATCAAATCACAAGTGATGCCCAAGGTCTTACAGACAGCACATGAACAATGAAACACAAGT
>NW_028080185.1:0-901 GCF_014824575.4 Sturnira hondurensis | reverse complement strand
TAAAACAAAGTATTATAAATGTAAGATGGTATGGTCCTATGCATGCTGGGGTCTGGGTACAAGTGTGAGGACAGGAAGTGTGTGGGACACACATCATACAGGTGAAATAAGTGATAGATTATTATTTTTATCCAATGCTTTTCATTCTTCTGAGCAGAGGCTAACTGAACTAGTGATGTTTCTAAAATCCCATTGAAGCATTATCAAGGGTATAAGCAAAACTTCCTCCTTTTTTAATGTTAATTTCAAGGGTTGTGTTCCCAGGGGAACCTCTGGCTTTCTACCTATAATCAGGTCCCCACGTCTCTGAACCCAGAATAAAATTGCTCAGTCTCCTGTCCCCAGCTGGCACCAGTCACAGGCAAGAATTCAGTCTCCCTCCAGCCAGCTGGGAAGAAAGCCTTGGGGCAGAGCCTCCCACAGCTCTCAGATTCTGCAGCTCAGGGAGAATTCTAAAGCCACACCAGCCCAGGCCAACCAGATAGGACAGACACCAGACGCACCTGCTATCAGTTCCTTCATCTGTGTTGGCACTACAACCAGTTAGTTCTCTGAACAGTTGAGAAGTGTCAGACCCAAAGGAACATCAGGCTGAAGGAGGGTGAGTGACTGGATCCAGAATGAAATTGCTCTGTTATCAACCTCGGGTAGGAAAAGCTTGGAGAAAGGTCACCTCACCTTTCCACTGTGTCTTGCTTGACTGTGAAGTGACACCCCAGGCACACTGGGCTGCCTCAGCCTGTGAGGGGGCTTTCTCCAGAGACCAGGCCCAGGCTGGGTGACCTTGAGCAGACACTAGAGTCAGAAGGACACAGTAAATGGACCAGGGTGAAGATCTGGGAGACTCCCCTGCTCCTCCTCGGGCAGCACCTGCTCCCACTGAGCAGCCCCAGAGTCACTC
>NW_028080184.1:0-14752 GCF_014824575.4 Sturnira hondurensis | reverse complement strand
AGAGTAATCACTTTTTGTAATATAAACAGGGATGTAGGTACAATGATCAGGGTAGATATTCTACGGAAGTAATGAAGCTGAAGCCCCCCCCCAAAAAAAAATCAACTTAGCTCTAGAGTAGATACGTAAGAGAGGGTCTGGGAAGATTACCAAATTGGGAATTGAGCTGCACTACATCTCTTGGTGATCTGTGCACAAGTTAACTGTGTGAGCCCACCTGGTATTTGTAATTCCAACTGTTATGAGCTAACCCAATCCATTGCACTTTTCCTAAGATGTACTCCAGTACACTACACTCTTTCACTGTCACTAACTACTAGCTACAAATTACTTGAGCAGAACAGTGATGATGCAGCAAACAACTGAGAAATCCCAGTTATAACTGGCTCACTAAAATGAGTAATATCTTAGTTAAAATACATAGACATTGGATAAACACAAATCCACTTTTCAATCTAAGCTGCACCATGTATATACTTTCTTACCTTGAAATAAATCACTTAATCCTTGTTAGCCTCAATTTTTCTCATCTTCAAAGGGGTACTAATAATACATGTCATTGTTTTGAGGATTAAACAGATAAAATATTTAAACACTTAAAAATAGACAATAAATAACAGCCATATGTTTACTAACTGAAAAAAAAACCAGCATCTCAACCTTGAGATGAAATTTCCAGTAGGACTTTGAGAATGTATTTTCAAGTGACAAAAAAAAAATCTGCCTTCTCACACACTCATAAATTCTTGCCCCCCACAGAATAACTAAACAGTCCCCCACTGTCTCCCTGGAGCTGCTTGCTCTGCAGACCTCCAGTGCAGAAGCCTGCAGCTGTGCCTTGGGTGCATTCTTTGGGCTCAGGCCCCATCCTGGTGGTGCTTCACAGCTGATGTTGGTGTTTCTGGTTTGCAACATTTTCTTTGCTTTTAATTTAAAGACTACATGCAGACCGTAACTGGGGAAATGGAGTGGCTACGATATTATCAGACAAAAAATAAGACTTTTAGACAAAAAAATTGTTACAAGTGAAAAAGCAAGACCATATACAATGATAAAAATATCAGTCCATAAAGAGAGATATCATTATAAATACAAATGCAAAAATGGACAGATTAAAATAAGAATAGACAGTTCTACAATAAGAGTTATAGATCTCAATATCCAATTATCGAAATGTATAGAATAACTAGAAATAACATCAGTAAAATAATAGGATATTTGAACAACACTATAGACCAACTGGAACAGAAATATATATGACCCAAACACACTGGAATGCACCTTCTTCTCAAGTGAACATAACAAATTCTTCAGGTTCAGCAACAGGTTAGGCCACTAAACAAGGTTCAATAAATTTTAAATGATTGAATCGTCTAGGGAATCTATTCCCACCACAAAGGGGTGGAGTTAGAAAGTACAAACAGAAAGGGAACTGAAAAATTCACCAATATGTAGAAATGATACAACACACTGTTAAACAACCAATGTGTCAAAGAAAAAACACAAAGGAAATTAGAAAATATCTTGAGACAAATGGGAATGAAAATACAACACACAAAAATAAGGGAATGTGAAAACAGCAGTTCCCAGAGAAAAACTATGCTTTCTGTGAATACCTATGGTGTAAAAGAAAAAGATCTCACCTTAATAAATAAGAAAAAGAACAAAATGTTAAACTAAAAGCAAGTGGAAGGAATAAAATAACTATTAGAGTAGAAAAATAATAGAGAACAGAAATAAAGAAAACCAACCAAACCAAAAGTTTGCTTCTTTGAAATACTTGACAAATATTTAGGAAAAGTAATCAAGAACAGCAGAGATGACACTAATTATTAAAATGGGGAATGAAAGTAAGGATATTACTACCAAAGTTATAAACATTGCTAAAATAAGAAAATACTAAGCAAGCTAAATGCCCAGCAATAACTGAGTGGATAAAAAAAATGTTACTCCAGTAACTGAGTGGTACTTTTATAAAATGAAATACTACACAGCAGAAAGAAGGAGCTCCTGCTCTTAACGAGAGCATGGATGGAACTGGAGAGCATTATGCTACGTGAAATGGACCAAGCAGTGAAAGACAAATACCATATGATCTCACCTAAAAGTGGAACCTAATCGACAAAACAAACAAGCAAGCAAAATAGAACCAGAAACATTGAAATAAAGAACAAACTATCAGTTACTAGGGGAAAAAGGGGAGAAGAATAATGGGGTAAATAAGAGAAGGTCCATCAAGGAACTTGTATGAAAGACACATAGACAAAGCCACAGAGGGTGGTTTGATTGTGGGAGTCATGGACAGATAAGGCAGGGGCCGGTGGTGGCATGAAAATGAAGACTACTGTACTTGAACAACAATAAAAAGTATCTACTAGTGATATTAATATTTTAAAATATTGTTCTTTTTGTTAGTTATCATTTTTGTCCCAAACATTTTTCTATATTATACAGATAGGGGGATGAAAATGAAGGACTTTTCCATTTCTGTCTTAGTTCTTACCACCTATGATAATTTTATGGTTATGCAATTTCCGCTTGGAAATTTTCTTGGAATTTTTTTGTTGTTATTACAGGTTTCTTTCTTTTTTCCCCCTGTATGCACTCATTCTCATTAGATTTTTATAGTTTCTGATAGCTGAATTTTTCTTAGAATCTTGGTGATTCATTAATTGCTTGCATCGCTCTCAGCCAAGATTGATTTTTTTTTTCCCAAGGTTTATGTCAGGGTTGTTCATACATCATCTGGATGCTTTCTTTCAGGGAGAAAGTAGTACTGCTCTTGTCTACTTAGGTGGAGTGAGTCATTCCCATTTAAATGCAAGCAAAACTGACAATTTTTTAATGGGAAAAAACTTAAAGAACTTTGCAAGCTTCATCACATTCTTTTAAACTCTGAGTGTCAGTGACAGGTCCTGGTCCTGCAGAGACCTGTTGCCTGTCTGTGTCAAGGGCTTGTTAGCTAAGCACTCAAGTTTGAAAATAACATCCACAGAAAAATGGGACACATAGCATTGTGATTTTACTCACTCACAATGAATCAAATTATTGTCTGCTTTGTATGATTACACAAATACCACATGTTTATTGTAATACACTGCTGAATTTCAGTACAACGAAGAAAACTAATGAAATTATTTACTCTGATATTCCCATAGTTAACACTAATGATTACATTCTTGTTGATCATTTCTAATGTGTGTCCATACTTGGTGCACAAAGTATGAGTGTGATACCTGTGTTTTTACAGTACATGCTCAATTTTATAAACATTTATTTCCTCTCCTTTAGATTTACTATTCCATTTATTATCTCTAAGAAAATATACTTAAAAGCAGTAACTTGTTAACATTCCTATGACTACTCCAAGCTCTTCTTATTATATGCAAATATTTTAATAATAATAGTTGTTCTAGCATATCAGTGGAATATATTATATAAAATATTTGGTATACACATAAACCCTGCCTAATATTCACTGGTATCATTGTAGCTACATCATTTATTGTACAAAACTACATTCCAAATGAGAGACTTTTTTTTCCAAAAACATAATTTCTCTATTGAGTCACTGTTAGCCCTTAATATACATAAAATGTTAATTAATATTCTACTATCAGCCTGGCTTTAAAAAAATTCTGTGACAAATAATGAAAATGAGTGACACAGTTTCCAATATATGATATAACAGAGAATATATTATAATTGAATCCATTACATTGATACTTGTCAAAAATTCTTACTGAGAAGGAACATTTCACAGTAAAATTACACCATTTACCTAAGAATGATGCACCATATATGGACACATACATGACTTTCAATACAGAAAGTTTCTCAAAGGTTTAACTAACTTTTAATTTGGAAGTAGATACATTGAGTTTAAGATAAATAGCTCTTGAAATATTATTAAAGATCTGTGAGACATCAATCAACTCCTGTAAATAGACTCATTTTTTATAAGTGAAGTAGAATATTTCCATAGCAGTTTCTTCAGTGCCTTTATGACATCCTTGTTTCTTAAACTGTATATCATGGGGTTAAATAAGGGAGTTGAGATAGTGTAGAAAAGAGAAAGCACTTTGTTGGTTCCTCCTGAGTCTTGGGTCTTGGGTGTCAAATATGTGATAGTGGCTGATTCAAAGAAGAGTGTCACCACTATAAGATGTGATGAGCAGGTGGAGAAGGTTTTGGTCCGACTTGAGGCTGATGGCAGGTTAAGAATCGTAGAGATGACTTTGCCATAGGATAGAAGAATCAACAGAAAGGGAACTGTGGCAAACATCATAGCAACTATGTAGACCATCATTTCATTTACAGTGGTGTCCCCACAGGCCAACTTGATTATTGGGGGAATGCCACAGAAGAAGTGGTTGATGAGGTTAGAACCACAAAAGGACAGAGAGAAAGTCAGGAATGTCTGCCCTATTTGGACTGGAACGCCACCCAGCCAAGAACCAGACACCAGCCGGACACAGACATTGTGGTTCATAATTAGGGAATGGTGTAGAGGGTGACAAATGGCCACGTAGCGGTCATAGGCCATGATGGCCAGAAGCAAACACTCAGTGCCACCCAGCATGAGGAAGAAGCACATTTGTGTAGCACAGGCAACTAAAGATATTCTTCTTCTCTGGGTCCAAAGATTCATGAGCATTCTGGGAAGAATAACTGAAACGTTGCACATTTCCAAAAAGGAAAAATTGTCCAGTAACAAATACATTGGGGTCTGGAGAGCAGGGTCCAGTTTTGTTATTAGAAATACAGTGCCATTGCCTACCAATATCATGATATAGATGATTAAGAATAACCCAAAGAGAAACCACTGGAGATGGGGAACATCAGCAAAGTCCAGAAGAACAAATTCCATTGGTTTAGTCAGATTTCCCTCTGGTGGTTTTTCTTGGTGCTTCATCTGCGGACAGAGGAAATTAACAGTGTGCTTTTATTTTTACCCTCATGGATGAATGCCTCTTCTTTAAATTGTATCTGGACTTGCAGATTGGTTTTAACGATCACTGCAGTGGTTTCCAATTAATACATTTCTCATTTACTCAGTGTAGATATTACAGGTTATCACTGTAAAATTCCTTTAAAGTATTTTAAGATCATTGTTCATACTTTCTGAATACAACCCAGGCTAAACCATACTATGTCTTGGTCAACACACACACTGGAGAAATTGGGAGTTGTTGAAGACAGACCCACAGCTTTGCCATGTAATCTCCCTTTTCATGACATGCTTCTTCACAATCCAGCTTTATATTAAAAAAATTGTCTTCCTGTACTTGAACAACAATGAATATCAAACGTATTTAATAGAAAAAGAAAAAAGTTATCTTCCTTATACTTTTTCAACTGCCTATTGCAACCCTTCATTTCTCTTCCATCATTTAATTACTTTGAACATATATGTCCTTATTATACAGTTCATATTATTAGGAAGCTGACAGAGAGAGAGAGAGAGAGAGAGAGAGAGAATTTTATTGCATATAGCAGAATAAAACAAATTATTTTTAGTAGAATACTGAGTGGGGAATATAAGAGTGCTCTATTCTGGAAAATCTGCATGAGAACACAGATGCATAGAGAAGCAGGAAAGACAGAAACCCTGGACACACAGAACTGGCCTAGAATGTGTGTGTTCCCTGGTTACTTGTGTGCATGTGTGTGGGCAGAGGGGAAATATCTTATCTGGGTTGTTTACCCAGTGCGCTGGGTGCCCCTCCACGATTTCTGTTGTTCTTTGAAAACAGCACTTAGGTGACCATTTCTAAACTCACTTTATTTTTAGATGTAAAGATACTGACACTGACTAATGGCAGATGCTGTGATCATTTGCACAAAAGTGTTTCCCCCCAATGTATTGCTATTTTAATTTGGATATCTTAAGAAAATTGGAACATTTGCACAAGTGTTTTATGATGGCAAGTCAGAGCATAGAATTTTTTTTTAATTATTGGACTTGAGTGTGAATCCAAAGTCCAAACTCTGTGAAATTAAGCAATTGTCTACATTTTCTAAGTTTTACTTCCAATAATATGATTGGTAAAAATGCCTATCACTTTTAATCTGTTATTGGTCATGGTTCCATAATTATAATTATGAATGAGTTACATTCTTAAATTTTTATTCCTCAGGATTGTAACACATTGCCTAGTAAAATTGTACTTAATAGTTATCGAGTTCCTTGTTGGTAATTACTTTTTCCCATTGCTGTCCATTTATTTCACCAGGACCAGGACTGGAGTAAAGTGAGTGACACCTTTGGATGTAAAATTTGAGAGGCACTGACTCACTTTCAAGAGTGGCTGATTCTGCATTGTACCATCCTGAAAGTGTGGTCCTCCTTAGATATCACATCCCAAGCATCTCTAGGCTCAAGATGTGTCCTAGCGCTGCCTTTCACTTCTCTGTCCTGGTGTGTTTGAACCATGTCCCCTAAATAGAGGGTAACTACGGTGTCGTGGATGGGGAATGTAATTCTACCAAGATGGACAGGATTTGAATTATGGTTTCCCCACCTGCCAGCTGTGTGACCTCTTGCACACTGCTTAATACTCTGCACCACAGTTCACTCGAGTTTATAATAGGCTAACCATCACATAAATACTTAGGATTGTAACATAGATTAATTCACTTAATGTATCCAAAAGCAACTTGAAGAACTCCTCACATTTCTAAAAGTATTTGTATATACTAGCTATTATTGTTTTTATTACAAACTAGATTTTATTTTTCTACATTTTACTCTGTGGTCTAAACTGGGTGAAAAAATACCCTCTAATTTACTTTATCTGCGTATCACATGTTTAATTTAGGAAAGGAATGAGATCTTAAAGCTGTTATTAGAGTTTTATAAAATTCTTCATGAGTTCTCTGCCAATATTCTTGTTTATATTCTTATCTCTAATCTGTGGAACTAATACTAAGATCAGACATCACTATCCAGTCTTTAGTGTTGCAATCTGGCTACTTCCTTTTGGAAGCCTTTTCTCTTACTATCACTAAATGATCTGAGAGATGAGGACTGTGAGTATTTTTCTACTTGAGACCAATATACATTTTAAAATATGCCCGATTCCAGAACTAAGTAAAGGGCGGGAGAGAGGACGAGAGGCAGAGAAACATCGATGTGTGAGAGAAACATCAGTTGATTGCCTCCCACACACCCCAACCAGGGATCTGGCTTGTAACCCAGGCATGTACCCTGACTGGGAATCAAACCAGTGACTTTTCGGTACATAGGTTGGCACTCAACCCACTGACCCACACCAGCCAGGGTGTAATCCAGTTTTTAAATATTCATTACCATTTATGAATGGTAGCATTTAATGTAAGTAATGTAACTCATTACTTCAATAAAGTGACTTCTGTTGCTTAAGATGTATATATGTATATCTTTATATATAAAAAATATATTTACGTATATATGTGTAAGAGAACAAAACCAGTCTTTGGTGATAAAATCATAAATTTATAATTTAAAATATGCATGATTTGTGTATGTTTTTCTCTAGAGGAGAACAAGGTAGAGAAAATAGATTCAGTTTTTTGTGCTTTAACAAGATTATTTACATTACTATTCTTTCTTGTAAATGTTTAACTTCTTATTATTCAAGGAAATAAAATTCAATCTTCAACAGTTTTATCTTAAATTACAGCCTTTATTTCTTGAATAAATCTAAATAATTAAGGGAGTGTTTTAATTTGTTACATATAAGAGGTTACCTAAGCTTTAGTTGTATTTATATATTGGATAGAAAATATCAAATTAAATCTCAAAATGAATAAAATACTTAAATTTTTATATTGAAAAGTACTCCATTTTGTCTTTTGTTTCATTAAAGTAAATGTTCTTTGGATTCCCTAATGGTTGGACATTTATTTTATGGGTTGTTCTACTTCAAATTTCCTATTACAATGTCAAGCTGAAAGCATAAATATTAAATGTATTTGCTACGTGTTGGCTGAAATTGAAGTTCTCTATAAGATCATCTATACGTACATGGTGATATTATGTACCTATCATCACACATCTAGAAAATATTCTTCAGACAAATACCATATGATATCACCATTAACAGGAATCTAAACAACAAAACAAACAAGCAAGCAAAATATGACCAAAGACACTGAAATAGGGAACAGGCTGAGGGGTCTAGAGGGGAGAGGGGAGAGAATCACAGGGGAAAAGGGGAAGGACTCACAGGAACAAGTATAAAGGACACACGGACAATAACTAAGGTGGGGGGCAGATATGGGAGGGAGGTGGGGAGCACTGGGGGGACAGGGCTCGGAATACAAGACAAAAAACTGTACTTGAGCAAGAATTAAATAAATTTAAAAAAAAGAAAATATTCTTCAATATTACAGTTTTCAGTATTCTGAAGTGATTTCACATCATTATTTATTTATCATTTCTGTATACATTGCATTTAACAAAATTACAATACTCAGTTAAGTTGTTTCACTACAATGACACATATCCTACTGTAAGTTAAATATTAACTTTAAATTTAAAAACATACTAAAGCTTAGTATCAGTATAAAATAGCTCATATTTACCTTTTTCATTTGGGATGTAGCTGATTTTTCTCACGATAGAGAGTTTAAATATTTAAATTAATGTAGGTGAAATCGCTTGTTTCATGCACCTTAGAAGAGTGTGTTGTTTCTAAACAAAAGATGCTCTTTAAATAAAAGTAGTCATCTCTGCCCCCTGGATGTCTTCCACCTGACACATTTACATTTTTAATTAAAACAATACTTTTGGCACTGTCTGATTTGCTGTGTGTGTTTTTCCCTGAAAGCTCTCACTTTACCCAGAATTCCCCTTCCTCAGTCTCTCCGTGGAGTAGAGTGCTCAGTGCACCTTATTTTTTAGACACAAGAGCATGCTGAGCAATACTACTTGAGGCCATCCAATATTGACACACA
Source organism: Sturnira hondurensis (assembly GCF_014824575.4). Lineage (NCBI taxonomy): Eukaryota > Metazoa > Chordata > Mammalia > Chiroptera > Phyllostomidae > Sturnira > Sturnira hondurensis. The sequence goes on along the minus strand of NW_028080184.1, from coordinate 5,812 downwards.
TTCAATTTTTACCTTATTTAATATAAGTGCTCTGTATGGAGCCTCTGTGACCATTAGATGGAAATGTTAAAGTTGTTTTTCTTACAAGGATTTCAGAAAAAAATTCTATTTATTTATTTATTTTAGAGAGGTGGAAAGGGAGGGAGAGAGGGAGAGAAGCATCCATGTGCAAGAGATACATCAATTGGTGTCCTTTAGCATGTCCCCAACTGAGGAACTGGCCTGCAAGCCAGGCATGTGCCCTGACTGGGAATCAAATCAGGGACCTTCTGGTTTGCAGGCTGGTGCTCAATCCACTGAGCCACACCAGTCAAAGCAAACTTGTTTATTTTTTTAAACATTCTTTTCTAACTGGTTCCTTGATTACTAAAGCCTGGCCTATGTAACAGTTGTAATAAGTGTTCTAAAGACAAACACTTATTATTTATATATACAGAACTCATGCATCTGTTTCTTCATGACCACCAGAGCAAACCTGAGATTTAGCCATTGATTGTATTTGTTAAACATAGTCCAAAATTTAATATTTTAACTCAAGATTAATATTAATAGGGAGAAAGTTTTCCCTTTTGTTGAAGAGTATCACCATCTTTTCCCAAATTCATCTAACAACTTTAAGTTGTAAATAGTTTCAAACTTTACTTCTAATAAAATGAGAGTCCAGTGAAAGTCCATCTGAGATGATAGGAAAGAGACCAAGCAAACAGTCTTCAACTGTGGGAAAGATATGTTTTCTTCAATGCTTACATTGTTTAAGAATCTTGGGTTGGAATCAATTTCTCACACAAAACCAGGATGCTGCTTCCTATTATTCAGTAAGTGGTGATTGCTAAAGGTTTATGCTATTGAGGAAAGTACATTACAAGACAGGAAACTCCTGCCCTGGCTGGTGTAGCTCAGTGGATTGAGTGCTGGTCTGTGAACCAAAAGGTCACTGGTTCGATTCCCAAGCCAGGCACATGCCTGGATTGTGCGCCTGGTCCCTCATTGGGGGCATGTATGAGGCAACCACACATTGATGTTTCCCCCAGTCTCTTTCTCCCTCCCGTCTCCTCTCTCTAAATATAAATAATAATAAAAAATAGTAAAAAGACAGGAAACCACTATTGTCATGTGACACAGGACAGGGACTAGGAGAGTTTCTTACAAATATCAGGAGTCATTTGTCATCCAGGAAGGCCAGGGAGGAGCGGGCAGTGAGACACCTCATAGTACAAAAATGTGACACAGCACAGCACCAGAGTGAGGGGCAGGCAGAGCAGACTACTGCAGGTGCGCATCCAAGTGGCTCGGCTGACACGAGAGATCTCCTGGTGCCACGGAGTATAAATTTCAGAAAAAGGCTCAAATACAAATGGGAATGTATCATTCAACAAAGAGAGCACACCAAATTGGCCAGTTATGGACTACAACTACTGGGAGAACTTAGCAGCCTTAGAAGAAAAAAATAATAAATAACAAACTTTTCCTAATCCCTTATACTACAGCAAGAAAAACTCCCAATAATACACAAGCTTAAATATTAGAAAGTGAAATGATAAAGGTGTTCTAAGAAAAATGTGTTTTGTAATTTTGGAGTAAGGAAATTTAACTATAGCTCAAAATTTAGAAAGCAGGGCACAAAAATTGAGGAAAAATCTTTGAAAAATAAATAATTCTGCATTATAAAATGAAACAAACATCCAAGGTGAAGTCAAATAGAATTGATAGAACAGAAAAGTAATCACAAATATCTCAAATAAAGTGCTCTTATTCTTAAGTATTGAGGATCACTTCAACCCCCCCCCAAACTAAACAGATGAAGAAACATTTCACAGAAAAGATAGGAAAGTAATTTTTAAACATGTACACACTCAAACTTAATTATAAAAAAATGAAATTTTAATGTGAACAAGAAATTAGTTTAAAAAGCAGACATTTCCTATGCATTTTACATATATAAAGAGGAAGCAGGCACCATTCACCAACATCACAATTGTGTTCACTTTTTGAATCAATCAGCAAAATTTGGAGACATGTGAATAATTCAGTAACATAATATTGCATCAGCCACAGATTGTAATCCAACTAAGTATAAAAAAATCACTTTCGGAGATTATGAAGCTTAATTTCAATATTGTCACATATCTTTTTTTTTCTCCCAGAGTTCTCTGATGTCTCTAAAAGACAAATTTTATAATTTATGCAAACTTTTCCAGTGCTTGCAATAAGAAGACTGCTTTGCCATGACTAGTGATCTTAACTAGTCGTGGAAGTTATTTCTTTACTTGTTGGAAAATATATGTGGCTTTGTTTGGAGTAAGTCCTTGAATAGGTTTGATTCATATTCCCCCCAAAATTCAGTAGTATCACCACTCTGGAATATATTTTTGTTGTTGGTTTTTTATTTTTTTTTTTTTGGTAAAGGGCAATTAATTTTCCTGATACGGTTTCACTTAAATATTGGGGCATGAATTACTAGATAAATGGCCACACTCCTGTCACAGAATGCACAGGAAAAATAGGAGTGTGACATTGTTACTGGTGGAAAAATAGAAGTGTTGAATTGTTACTGGTGGAAAACAAGTTATTGTTATGTCTAAAGGAAAAGGATTTCCTAAGACCCGCATGGGAAGGTGGGGGTCTGTGGTACAATTTCTTTATGAGGTAGAATTAAGGGGTTCCCCTCCTGACTTTCCGATGTCCCATCTTCATCCATTTCACAATGGAAAAAGTCCAATATTGTCTGCACTAGGGCCAGGATGCAGGCCACTGCCCAGAGTTTGTGTTCTGTATTCAAGTCCAGTCCATTTCAGACAGGGAAAGTCAAGAACCATATGATATCACTCATATGTGGGAAGTGAAAGTGAAAACCACAGCTGAACAAAGAAGACTAACAAACAAACAAACAAAAACTCAGGCACAGACAGCAGTGTGGTGGTGACTAGAAGAAAGAGGGGTGGGTGGGTTAGTAGTAAGTGGTAAAGGGGGTCAAATAAGTGGTGAAGGAAGATGTAAATTGGGTGGTAGGAATCTTGTGGTAGGCACACAGTGCAATGTGCAGATGATGTATCATAGAACTGGACAGTTAAAACGTATGTAATCTCTTTAATCAATGTCACTCCAATAAATGTAACTAAAAGATAAAGTAAAATAAAATTAAAGAATTCTCTAGATAAAAGCAGGCTGTCAACTAAGGTGCTGTCTTGATGCACATTCCTGCATCCATGAGAGCTCCTGTCGGTCTACACTGTTTACCTCTGTGGCGAGGTTAGCACTGATTCATTTATTTAAAAATTTGTGTGATTCTGAGGAGTGTGTTATAAATCTCATTTGATTTTAATATGCCTTTTACTGGTTACTGATGAGTTATTTTCACTCTCTTGGTCATTTGGATTACCCTCTCTTGTGAAATGTCCCTTCAAGTTTCCTGTCAATTTTTCTCTCAAGTTTCTGTGTTTTGAATTTAGAGCAGCCCATATATGTTGTCTATAAACCATTTTGCATTGAAAATTTCACTCTGAATGGCTTCTTTGCATGAAGAATACTTCTTTGTCAATTCCATTCAACATAGCAGTGCTTTCCACTATGGCTACTAATCTTACTAAAACTATTTTTCTCACAGCCAAGGCTATAAAAATATATTACTTTTGAAAAGATTCATGCTGCATTTAATATTTAGTGTTAAAGATTATCTAAATATTTGTGGTAATTATGTGAAGCAAGGGTCACTTTTTACATATTTACACTAATTTAAATTAATGTGACCTGTTAAAATGCCATCTTTTCTACACTGCAAACTTTTACATATTCAAACGTGTTTGTGTTCTACAGTCATTCAACCATTATGCGTAAAAGGTTTTCCATATCCAGTGTTTTTTAATGGCTGACTTCCTTTTCATTGAATAATAACAATGAATGGAGAGAGGAGCCAAGATATACACTATGATTTTGTAGGGAAATATTGGGGCATGAATTACTAGAGAAAAGATACTGTATTTTTTCTATACATAGTTTCTAATGAGCAGCAAATTTTTGTTGATAGAGTGGAGTCCACTAACCATAGGGTTTTCTAAAATATTAGTGTCTTATTGGAAATATTACCATTTGGGATACCAGAAAGTTCAGCAGAAAATAACAACTTCAAGAATAAGTAATGACAATCAATTCACTGTGGAGCAGAAAAAGAAAATACAAACTAACTTTTACTCAGACAAAGGAAGAATTAAGGGGGGAAACAGAAAATGCATTCAACTCAGTGATTGATCCATTGAACATTAAGGTACCACTTTCTCTAGGCTATCCTGTCACCCTTATTGCTCTGAATATATATCATGGTATTAAGCATCAGGATGACAATGATATAGAAAAGAGAGAGACATTTGTCTGTCCTGAAAGAATGTTTGGATTTGGGCCATGAATGCTTGGTTAGTGGAACAAAGCCACAACTGTGTTGTGAGAAGAGCAAGTAGAGAAAGTGTGGGCTCATCCTGTTGCTAATAGCAACTTCAGGGTGGTGGAAACGATTTTACTGTAGGAGCCAAGTATCAAGTAGGGGATCATAACAAACAGCACAGGAACTGTAAAGACAGAACCTCCTGCAGGAGAGTGTCTCCACAGACAAGCTTGAACACTGGAAGGATGTCTCAGAAGAAGTGACTAATTTAGTTAGATGCACAAAAAGTCAGAGAGCAAACACGGCATGTCTGCCCTAACTTGACAGGATCATCAATAGATACAGAGCTGGTGCTTCATAAGCAGAGAACACTTCAGAATGTCACAAATGGCCACACTCCAGTCACAGAATGTCACTGTCAGGAAAAAAATTTCGTTTGCCCAAACATTCAGATAAAACACACTTTTCTTACATGAACAATGAATAATCAATTTCTTTTGTGAGTGCAAATTTTTATGAATGTTCTACAAAGAGTGAGAAATATATAACAAATTTCCAGGAAGAAAAAAATAACTGAGGAAAAAACACATTGGAGTTTGGGGAGGCTGATCAGCTCTGATAATGAGGATAATGATGCCTTTTCCCTTGAGCACTATTACTCAAACAAGAAAAATATCACAGAAAATCATTCAGAGATTGGAAATGCAATAAAGTCCCCCAATAGTGAATTACAGTGAAATTTGAAGAGAAGTGAAATTTGCTTCTGGTTCATATTTTTTGATGTTCCATCTGTAAAAATAGTGACATTAATCAATTATCTTCCTGATTTTTTATTGCCTAGAGGATATTGAAGAATTAATATATAATGTCATTATTTCCATTCAAATGGCAACATTTTGTATTGTAATATTAAAGAGAAAAACTGAATGCAATGGTGAATATATGCTAAATCTAAACATAGTGACACACTGAAATATATAATAAGTTTTCATTTTAATGCAATTGAATGGTTCTAGACATAGCACCTTTAGCTTTTGTCTGTGGACAGAGCAAAGTGAGCCTTTATACCCCACATATTACAGAGTCCTTCAGCAGAAACGTTTCTGTCCATCACAGTTCTGAGTGGGGTGCTAACCATACTATTCTGCCTTGTGCTTCTGGTCACAGGACGCTTCCAGGTGCCCTTTGACAAGCAGAGCCTGTGCATTCCCCAAATGTAACGCTGCTGTAGCACTTTCTCATTCTGCATGGACTTTTCCCCAGAGTTTTATTCTGGTTTAACTTTCTGAACTTATCTATCAAAATCAAATGCATGGCATTATCTGTGGGAGCCCTCCAGGCCGCAGGGAACCAAGGACAGAGCCCCCACTGTGAAAATGGTGGCAGGACTTGGTTTCTGGTCCCTGGAGCTGGCGGGTATCTTGACATCTTCCGGAC
>NW_028080183.1:171480-179899 GCF_014824575.4 Sturnira hondurensis | reverse complement strand
TCAAAGTTCCTTGTCTTTAAACTTAGTAGTGGGAGGGGGCACAGTGTTTCCATCTATGCCTCCATGCTGGCCGGAACTCATTTTGGTTTTCTAACACTCAAAATAATATTTTGGTTTCTTATGATTCTTCAAGGGTGACTAGTTATTTTTCTTTAGCATCTTTATACTCTCACTAAGTTAAACATATTTTATGTGTTTCAGTCCGTTGCAATTATTATCTTTTGGTTGCTCACAATTTTTTCTTTGGCCTGTGGGATTCTCTTCCATTGTTCCCTGAGAAACAGTGCCGTTAGCCTCTAATGCCTCCCTCATTCTGATGTGACCAGGTGTTCTGAGCTCCTACCACACAGTTCATTCTTCAGACAAGGAGACAACTGTTTCCTCAAGAAACAGGCTTTCTTTCCGTGGTAAAATGGTGTTTCAAGGCCAAAAACTGGGTACTAGAGAGGCTCGTCCTTCTGGGTTGCTGTTTCTAAGTCCTTCTGAAGAAGAACTAGGAAATGTGGGCTACATGATTCTCAAAGGATCATTTTTAAATTTGAAATAAGAAGGTCCAATAATTTTACTAGGATATGTTTTGTCACTTATTCTTAGGCAATATTGTTAGGTATGATGTTTCTGTTCAATATGTCACTTTGAATCTTTTTTTAATATTAGGAAAATTTTCTTCGATTGTACATTTTGTTGTTGGTTCTATCCCTTGTGTTGGTTTTCCTCTTTAGGGCTCCTGGTCTAGGTGAATTAGATCTCCTTTGGCTTGTATCTGCATTTGTTACTTTCCTATAAATCCTCTTCAGTTTTTTGAAACAAGAGTTTATCCCTCTTTTTTTTCCTCATGTTTTTCCTAAGGTAGTATCTGAGGTGTTTATTTGTTCTCTAATTTCTAGTTCAGTCCTAATTTCCTAAATTAGATTTCTTCTATTTCTGACAATGTACTGAGTTCTATTATCTCTATGAGTTTTTAAATTCTGATTTTTCTTTCATTACTTGTATCATTGTTTAAAATTGATCTTAAATAGACAAAAAGAGGCGGGAGAAAGTAAGTGCGACACATCAGTTTGTTTTTATTAATTCATTCACTAGTTAATTTTTGTATGTACCCTGACAGGAGATGGCACCCTCAATCTCGGTGTATGAGGGACAAATTTCTAAACAATTGAGCTACTGATCCAGGGCCTTGTATCATTTTCAAAAAGCCTTTTAGCTCATTTTGAAATAATGTAATAGTATTCATTTATTTCTGGGCATATGCTATGAGCAAATTGTGTTCTTTGGTATAAGTCGGCCCAAATAAGTGATTAAAAGAGTGAACAAAATATATAAAATAATTGTTTTCACACATTTGACAACAGCTGTTGCTGAATTATAATCTATGATAGAAGCGGAATAAATGAGATGAACCTTGTGTTCACCTTGACTTCTTTTGTCTGGACATACTTTCTAGATCATGTCCCAAGGAATGTGTATGCAAGCACAGCATAGCACTTTTGTCAGGTGAGAAGAAGCAGTCCAGAATTTTTGGAGTCTGACGTTGCTGGAACATGTAAAGAAGCCTATAGAAACCACACAAAGAACTTCAGAAGTCTGGACACTGGTCTCCTTGTGCCTTTGAGTACTAATCTATGCATTACTAAGATAAAACTCCATTAAGATGGGCCAAGAACAAATACTTGGGAACTTTAAGGCAAATTAATTATCAGAGCTTAGAAAGGAATGTGAAATGTTTGTGTCAACAACTGTTCCTGATTGCAGGTCCAGCTGCCTGGTGCAACAAAAGCCAAACTTTGTGAAACAGATGGTGGTGAAGTACAGGCAGAAGTTTTATAAGGAGGGAGAGGGAAGGCAGAACAAATAGATCAGGGCAGAGGGTATTGAGAGTTCTTTACAAGGAGACCATGCGCAGCCCGGTATTAAAAATAATACTATCCCAACTGACTCTTATTTAATCATCTTAGTTTACCCAATTTCTTAGGTTTAAAGCACTTGAAATAAAGATCTCTCCACTGCCACCTTTTCTGTCCAGCCAGTCTCCATGACTCTTCTTTCTGGAATAATGTGTGTTCTTGTGTTTCTCTGGTGGATAGTGATGAACAAGTCACTGCAGATTATACTAGTGCCATTTGAGGGACTCTGAGACATAGATGTAAAGACACTGTATCAAACATGCACTTACATTACACATGATAAAATATAAATATACATTAGATATGAGCTAGAAATAACTAAAGCAACCATTAAGCAGAGATTCAGGTTTTGCACCATAATGTACATGGTCCAAAATATCTCTTTCTGTACTGCTTCCTGCTTATGTTAAAGCAAGTTATCTTTGAACTTGATCCTGGAGAGGCCATGGCTGAAAAGCATTTGAAATCCAGTTTTCATGGTGGTAGTCCCTGAAGTGACATCAACTCAGAGGAAGTTTTCCTGGTGTTGCATCATGCAGATGAGAATTCTCTAAGGCTCCTAGGGAAAAGTGAACTTTTAATGAACCCCCAAGGTCTTCTTTGCAGTTGCATTCCTAAGAGAGGTGATGACAGTTCATTCCTTTTCTCCATTTGTAACTTCAGTGTAGTGGGATTAAGGTCAGGCTTTGGGATCCATTAGGGTCACTGGGGAACACAGCAAAGCTCTAAGTGTAAATCAGCAATAAAGCACTGTTAGTATGGAGTATTAGTGAAACATGCCTCTCAGAGGTGGGTAAGCAAGCAGGCATTGATGTGTGCACACACATCAATGTATCCACAGGGGCAGTGATTGTAATGGGACTTGGCAAGAAGCTTGGTTTCTGCCTTTTTGGTATGATTTGATAAACTTCTCATGAGATGTCCTGATCCAAAACATAGCTTAGTTGCTTGTCCACTGAGGCTTGAGTTTCTCCAGAGACCCCCCTAATTTGGCTAAAAATGTCATAAATGCTGTGTGGTTGTGTCTGGAGTAAAGTAAGCTACACATGGGCTCAATGAGTCCCTTTACAAAGGAGTTTCTCGGACTCCTTCCTGAGAGCCAATTTGAAAATTCTTGGAAGCTAGAATAGCTGGTGGTGGGCTATTTAAAGAGCAGAAATATGTGTGGGTGGGGACCTTCATTCTGTCACTTGTGACTTTGTAACAAGCTTAAAGGCGTTTTTTGGCTTCTCTAACTTGTCACTACATGCCCGATTTCCTTCAGTAGGGCCAGTGGTTATGGTGTAGCAGTTGAGTGAATCCCAGGGCAATAAACTACTGGGGAGTGATGCGTTCACTGGTTGGGTCATTAGAGTCATTGATGCTAACAGCACAGCTCTGACCATGGTCTTTTGAGACTTGCCTCAGATGGCCTCTTCACAAGGACACCTTCTCTACATCCAATTTAAACACACAACTCACAACCCATGGCCTTACCTTGTTTTTTATAGCCCCTCTTGTTTTCTAAAATATTACATAAGAAGTAACCTGTCTCCACCCTCCCCCCATTGGAGTAAAAGCTCAGTGAGGACATGGGCTGTTTTTTGTGCAGTGCAGTCCCTAGAACAATTCCAGACACATAGTTTCTTGGTAGTTTTTGAATGAATCAATTAATATCATCCTGTTATTGAAAGACGTGTAGAGCTTATTCATTGGCCAACAAACTGCCTTTGTGCTCAGCATTCTACACTGTCCTTAGAGTACTCTTGGTGTACTCTGCCAGACTGATTTCTTATTTCTTTCAGGAGTCACTCAGGTTGCCCTGGTGGGTGTGACTCAATGGTTTGAATGCTGGGCTGTGAACCAAAGTGTCTCTGGTTCGATTCCCAGTCAGGGCACATGCCTGGGTTGTGGGCCAGGTCCCCAGTAGGGGGTGTGGGAGACGCAAACACACATTGATGTTTCTCTCTCTCTCTCTTTCTCCTTCCTTTCTTCTCTTTCATAATATAAATTTAAAATGTCTTTAAAAAGAAAAGAGTCACTGAGGTTATTGCATGGTTCAATAGTCTAGTATTTTTTGTTACTGAGTTGTATTTCATTGTGTAAACAAATCATAGCTTACCTTTCTCTACTTTCCTCTTGATGTTTATTTGGGTTGTTTTTCAATAAGAGAAATGTTTTGGCTGTTATGAATAAAGGAGCTATGAACATTTGTGTATAAAACATTTTGTGGACATATGCATTTGGGGGAGGTGGTATCTGACTAGGATTGGAGTTTCTGGTTCACAGGGTAGGTGTCTGTTTCACCTTACTAGGTACTGTTGGTTGTACAAATAGTCATACCATTCTACATTCCCAGTAGCAATAAAAGAGAGTTTTATTGGCTCCATATTCTGGGCAAAATTTATTATTATCAGGCTTCCAAATTGTAGCTATTGTAATAGGTATGTTGATAACTCATTGTGGTCTTAATTTGCATTTCTCTAATGCTTTGAGCAACAAGTAATGCTTTTTTGTAAAGATTTTATTTATTTATCTTTAGAGGGGAAGGGAAGGAGAGAAGGAGAGAAATATCAATGTATGGTTGCCTCTCGTGATTCCCATCCTGGGAACTGGCCTGCAACCCAGGGATGTACCCTGACTGGGAATCAAAAGCTGATAGTGTGGTTCACAGGCCTGCGCTCAATCCTCTGAGCTACACCAGCCAGGGCAACAAGAAATGCTTTGAGAAACTTTCCATAAGCTTACTGTGAACTTGAATATCTTCTGAAGTGTCTGTTTAATCTTTGTCCCATTAAAAATTTTAATGTTTTACTAATTTATTTGTAGGAGTTATTTATAAAATGGAGATGAGACCCTTGAGAGATATAGGGCTACTTCATTTAATTGCACTTTGATTTATTGTGCATATTAGGTGGTGTGTTTTTACAAATTGAATTCAAGACCCTCCACCAGCAAAAAATGTTAGGACTTGCTTTACTGCAGTGGTCTGGAACGGAACTTGCAATATACCCTAATTAATCCTGTACTTGTATTGTGGATATTTTCTTCCTATCTGTGGTTTGCCTTTATACTTTCTTAATGCTGTATTTCAAAGAGCAGAAGTTTAAATATTGATAAAATAGAACTTCTGTTTTTCTAAGTGGTTAGTACCTTTTATGTTTAAGAAATCCTTTGTACTCTAAGGTCTTGAAGATACTCTCCTATTTTCTTCCATTGGCTTAACTTTTATTTTCATTTTATAATTCAATAACTGGACTGGTAGTAAGATTAGTAAGATTATATAGGTTTCAAGTGTACAATTCTATGATACACGAGTAGATGAGTTGATAGAGGTGCTGCAGTTACATATATACAATTAAATATTACTCTCCATAAAAAAGAATGAAATCGTACTATTTGCGATAGCACGAATGTACCTAGAGGGTATTATGCTAAGTGAACTATGTAGTCAGTGAAAGACAGATGCCATATGATTTAACTTATGTGTGAGATCTAAAGAACAAAATAAAGGAACAAAAATGAAAGACTCACAGATACAGAGAACAAACTGATGATTACCAGAGGGGTGGGATGTTGGGGGGTTGAGTGATGTTCACCAGTTTAATACAGATTCAAATGTGGAAGCAGTACCAAGTCTCAGGCCTCTGAGCAAAAGTCTCAGGGTACACGGATGCCTGTGGACCTTTGCTGTGGGGTAGGGTCCCAGGGAGTCAGCAGGGTAGAGCTAGCAGAGTTCACCAGGCTAGAGAAGATTAAGATTTGCCTGTGTGGAGGGAGGGCTTAACACAGGAAAGGTGGTGTCCACCAGCCACACAGGAAGATGGCCCCAAACCCCAAACCAGACAACTCAGGCCCTCCCGCTTGTCTCTGCACTTTCCCAAGCCTGACTGGAACCCCTCAGGAATTCTTCAAGAAAGACTGCAAAGGAGGCCCAGGCCAACCACTACAGAGAGAGGTTCTGGTTGTGCATAAGTTGGGTAGGGCAGGGCTTTGGGTTGTGGTCAGGGTGGGACTAGTGTAGCTCACGAGGCTAATGCCCGGTGGGGGGAGTGCTTAACCCAGGAAAGGTGGCACCCGTGGGTCGTGCAGCAGGAGCACTCCACTGAGGAGCATTGGGGGTTGTCCCTCCAACCCTCACCCCACCAGTCAGGGTCTCCCCATATGAGTTGGGCACCTCCCAAGCCACCACCCCTTTGCCAGAGCCCAAGGTGAATGCCTCCAAGCTAGAGCTTGTGCATTTTCTCTTTGAGAGGGTGCCTGGGTTTTCAGCAGCCTGCATCTCACCTGGGCTGATGGAGCCCCCAGTGATTTTTCAGAGCCAGATATTATGTGGGCTCCTCTTTGCAGCTCTGGTGCCCTGGACTGGGAAGCTTGGTGTGGTATTGAGACGTCTTATTAGTCAGACCGGGAATCTGTAGTTGAGAAGTCCCTCTGGATTCTTAACTACAGTAAGTGGGTGTGGGGACAGGCCATTTCAAGTCTCTGCCTCTCTTACCAGTTTCACTGCGGACTCTTGTTATTGCTAGTTATAGGACTTTTGTTCACCTACTCTTTAGGTGGTTATCCTCACCCCTTCTTCAGTTATTCAAAAAATTGTAAGAAAGTTATTCCTTGTATGCAGTCTCTTTCTGCTTGAGAAAACCAGTTCTCTTTCTCATAATAAACCACTGATTGATACAATATTATACCCCCAAATAGCTAGAAATGACAAGAGGATGTCCACAAATGCTTTGCACTACAGCAGGCTGCTAATTTTAAAACATGCATCTTTGATGTTATTATAAAGGAAGGAAGGAAGTTTGTCCCATGGCCACTGCATTTGCTCAGTGAGCTTGGCAGTAGATTTATCAGTGGTTTAAACTTGGCTATAGATTCTGCAGCATGTGTAATGCAGGATGATCAAGCAGGCTTTGTCTGGGAAGGAGGGTTTCCAGGGTGTGGCGGGACTTTCAGTTCTAAAAGCAGATTGAATTGGCCACTCTACTGTAAGCTTTCCTTAGTCACCATGAAGAAGTTTCTCATGAATGGGCACAGGGTAGGGCAGATGGTAAAAGGTGAGAGTGTGGGAAAATAGGAGGTCTTTCCAGGATGTATCCAGCCATGTAATAAAAAAAGAGACATTTGCTGAAGAAGATACAAGGAACATTGAACATAGAACAATGACACCTCAGTCCCCTTCAAAGTAGGCCCCCTGGGACCTCACACAGTTCTCCCAATCGCCATCAGCTGCCCTATGGTATTTTCCTGAATCTCATCAATGGCCTGAAATCTCCTCCCTTTCAAAGGTGATCTTAGTTTTGGGAAATGAGAGAAGTTGCAGGGCTGCAAATCTGGGCTGTAGAGGGACTGAGTCACCTGTCTGATTTGATGTTTCTCAAAACCACTCTGCAGAATGTGATGATTGAGGAGATATGTTGTGATGAAGCTGCCAATCACCAGTTGCCCAGAGCTTCAGCCTTCTGAATCATTGGAATAGTATCCACAGAAGAATGTTGAAGCTTAATAGAAAATCTGGTGCAGATTTGTTGATTTTCTTGCTCAGTCATTTTGAATGTAATGGCCATACACTACATACACATACTCACTCAATGGCATCTACTGTCCCCACTGACTAGTACAGTGAAGTCATCATTGTTTGCACATGTGCATTCCAGTCAATCTTCTTGACTTCCAGGTTACATCCATGTCACCCAAATCATTGTCATTTTAGTAACAATGGTTGGACTTTTTTTGGACAGACCTTGTATTTTTGGAGGCATTTGAAATGAGAAGAACATAAGAATATTCAAAGGGAGTGTTCACCTATAGCATATGGCGTCATGATTGAGAGCCAGTAGTGTGGGCTCTAGAGTCACTTAGGCTCGGTGTAAATTCCAGTGTCCTTTTTTACCAGCTATGTGACCTTGAACAAGCGACTAAACCATGTTTCCATATCTACAAAGTGGGATAACACAAATGCCTCTCTATTATGAAGTATAATGAAAATAATATATATAAAGCATCAAGAAGAGTTGTAGACCCAGAGGAAGCACCAAACACCATGTTAACAGCTAGTATTATTGTTACTAAGAAAATTGCATAAAGAGATCAGGTAGAAATTCTTGTGCAGGAATAACTAGAAAGGAGAGTAAGAGTCAGAATGAGAAATGGGCTGTGTATCAGGTCTTGGTGGCCTTCAAATTCACCTCTCTTTGCTTTGTGCACTCCTCAATGCAACACACACCCACCCACCCACACGCACATACACACAGAAAACTGGGTTGAGTAATTTTTTTTTCCCAAAGATAACAAAATGATGAGTCTGAAAATTTAATGCAAAAGGCTCAGGATAGAGAAAATGGACCCCAAGTGAAAGAAAACATGAACTTGAAATCAGCTGGCTTCCAAGAGCAATGAGAGTAGTGACATGGGTGAAAGGAAGAGGGAAGAATAAAGGAGGCGTTCACCCAGCCTTGCAGAAAAGTGAGTGCTCCCCATTGTTGGTTGGGCATTCAGAGGGCTTCTTGTGGGTGTTTATAAAAATTATTTTTCAA
>NW_028080183.1:136765-165288 GCF_014824575.4 Sturnira hondurensis | reverse complement strand
AGTCTGATGGGTACTCCTTTGTAGGTGACTGTCCCCTTATCCCTTGATGCTTCTAGGATTCTCTCCTTCATTTTGGTCTTGGCTAATGTAATTATGATGTGCCTTGGTGTGTTCCTTCTTGGGTCCAACTTCTTTGGGACTCTCTGAGCTTCCTGTATTTCCTGGAAGTCTATTTCCTTTGCCAGACTGGGGAAGTTCTCCTTTATTATTTGTTCAAATACATTTTCCACTCGTGGCTGTTTCTTTCCCCCTTCTGGTACCCCTATAATCCGGATGTTGGAACGTTTAAAGATGTCCTGGAGGTTCCTAAGCCTCTCCTCATTTTTTTGAATTCTTGTTTCCTTACTATTTTCTGGTTGGATGTTTCGTTCTTCCTTCTGGTCCACTCCGTTGATTTGAGTCCCATTTTTTCCCCCATCGTTATTGGTTTCCTGGACATCTCCCTTCATTTCAATTAGTTTAGCCTTCATATGTTCCTCTAATTTGTGACTAAGTTCTTCTAATTTGTGACTCTACTCTACCAATTCTGTGAGCATCCTGATAAATAGTGTTTTAAATTGGGCTTCTGAGAGGCTGGCAATCTGTTGTTCGCTTAGAGTTATTGGCTCTGGGACTTTGAGTTCTTGCACCACCTTTGGGCTGTTCGTGCCTGTTAAGTAGCAGGAACGGAGCCCTAGGTTTTCACCAGAGCAGGGCAACTCATTGGCTGGGTTGTGACATTGTATGTGGGGGCGGGGTCAAAGAGGGAGAATGGCTTCCCTCTGGCGCCCGCCTCTGCGACCCCCACCAGCACCGCAGCCACCACCATCACCAGGGCCGCGCGCCCTGCTCCACTGCACGCTAGTGTGCCACCGCTGTCAGCCCTCCACCACTGGGTTCACCCCCTGGGGCCTGCATGGTCCGTCTCACTGCGGGCAAATGTGCAACCTTGGTTAGTCTGCCCCGCACCCCGACTAGGTCCGGGCTGCCTGCGCTCCTAGGTCTGTCCTTCCCAACCCTGCTCCACTGCTGGCTCTGCCTCTCTTACCGTCCCCGTTGAACGGTTCGTAGCTGTTGGATTTCCGTATAATTCGGTTTTCTGGTCTCTGGGTGTGTCTTAGTTCTCCAAAACTTTTGTTGTATCCAAACTTGGTTGTGGGAGAAGGCACAGTGTTTCCACCTATGCCTCCATCTTGGCGGAAGTCCCCCCTTCCTTCTCTCAGGCTGTACTTTTGCTTTCATTTCTTTTAAGCTCTAAGGGTCTCCATGAGATAACCAAGGAAGCACTGGATATTAAAGACTCTCCTTTTTTCCTTTGTAACTTTCTTTCCTGAGTCTTGGCAGCCAAGTCTAGGCCCACTATTCTTGCTGTGATCCTGCCTTTTCTATCCTAAGCCCTTTCTTTGTTTTCACTCTGATAAATCTTGCCACTAGTGCTTAAAATCTTTCTATGTGTGTTTCCCTAGAGTTAATCCCCTGTGATGCCATAAAAGAACCTATTTCCTCAGTAACGCAACCAAGATTATTTTATTCATCAAGGTTATCATTTAGAATAAAAAGAAATAGAGACTTCTAGCCAAAATACAGGCATAGGTAGATACACTGTGCCTCCTCACTCAACCAAAAGAAGGACAACAACAAATTTAAAAACAAAAAATAACCAGAACTGCCAGAAAATCAAACTTTATGGAAATCTGACAACCAAGGAGTTAAAGAAGAAACATTCATCCAGACTGGTAGGAGGGGTGGAGACCAGCAGCCAGGCGGAGAGGACTTGTGGCAAGGTGGCAGCTGGAGGAACAAGGAGGGAGAGGCGTCAGCTGGCAGATTGGGTGAGGTGGCAGCTGATGGAGCAGGTGGTCCCACATTTGCACGGGAATAAACCAGGAGAAACAACTAGGTAGTGAGACAGACTGCACAACTCAGGGTTCCAGCGTGGGGAAATAAAGCCTCAAAACCTCTGACTGAAAAAATCTGTGGGGGTTGAGGGGGGAAAAGAACCTCCCAGCCTCACAGGAGAGTTCACAGTTGGAGAGACTCACACAGTTCTAGACCATACACAAATCCACCCACCTGGGAATCAGCACCAGAAGGGCCTAATTTGCTTGTGGGTAGTGGAGGAAGTGACGGAAAGCCAGCTGAGAGTGGAGCAAGGGGCATTGTTCCCTTTCAGACCTCTTCCTCACATACAGCACTGCAATTCAGCAAAGTGGGTGCCCTGCCCTGGCAAATACCCAAGGCTCCACCCCTTACTATGTAACAGGTGTGCAGGGACCAAGAAATATGGTCCAAATGAAAGAACAGATCAAAGCTCCAGAAAAATTCAACTAAGCAATAAAGTGATAGCCAACCTATCAGATGCAGAGTTCAAAACACTGGTAATCAGGATGTTCACAGAAATGGTTGCATATGGTCACAATATAGAGGAAAAAATGAAGGCTATGAAAAGTGAAATATAAGCAAAATATACAGGGAACCAAAAGTAACAAGAAGGAAATTGGGACTCAAATCAGTGGTTTGGAGCAGAAGGAAGAAAGAAACATTCAACCAGAACAGAATGAAGAAAAAAGAATTAAAAAAAAAGGACATGCTTAGGAACCTCTGGAACAGCTTTAAATGTTCCAACATTCAAATCACAGGGGTACCAGAAGGAGAAGAGGAAGAGCAAGAAATTGAAAACTTATTTGAAAACATAATGAAGGAAAACTTCCCTAATCTGGCAAAGGAAATAGACTTCCAGGAAACAGCAAACTCAGAGGGTCCCAAAGAAGCTGGACCCAAGGAAGCACACACCAAGACACATCATAATTACATGGCCCAAGATTAAAGATGAGGATAGAATCTTAAAAGCAGTGAGAGAAAAGGAGACAGTTACCTACAAAGGAGTTTCCAAAAGACTATCAGCTGATTTCTTAAAAGAAACTTTGCAGGCAAGAAGGGGCTGGAAAGAAGTATTCAAAGTCATGAAAGGCAAGAACCTACATCTAAGATTACTTTATCCAGCAAAACTTTAATTTAGAAGGGAAGATAAATTTAGTTTAGAATGGAAGATAAAGTGCTTCCCAGATAAGGGCAAGTTAAAAGAGTTCATCATCACCAAACCCTTATTACATGAAATGTTAAAGTGACTTATCTAATAATAATAATAAGATAAAAATATGGACAGTAAAATGGCAACAAACAACTATCAACAACCGAACCTAAAAAACCAAAAACAAAAATGAACTAAGCAAAAACAACTAGAACAAGAACAGATTCACAAATCACAAATAGATTGCATGGAGCATTACCAGTGGGGAGGTAGAGGGTGAATAATGGGGGAAGAGGTACAGGAAATAAGAAGCATAAGTGGTAGGTACAAAATGTTGGGAACAGCCCTGCCTGGTTTCAGGAGTTGTAACTGCCCCCCTTGGATAAAGCTGAATGAGTGACCTTCAGACTGTGAACCACTGAGGAGACAAAGTTTATCTCCCTGGAGGAGCACTGCTTCTGCTTCATCCATCTCTAGCCCCCAATGCTTGGTTGGTTAGTCAGTGATGGATAAGATCCCTCAGAGGAGGACAACCTAAGACAGACATGATCACATGGGAGGCCCTCAAGGAAGAACTTCGGGGACTGAAGCAAAGAGGGGGTGATGGACCCTGACTCCCCAGCTATTCTGACATAGTCTGAGTCCCCATTTCTGTCTGGGAAAAGCACTTCCTGGCTCTCACCCACTTAAGCCTAAAAACCTATGAAGGGGAAGGTGGTGCAGCCCTCTGCCAGCTAGAGTGGGTTCCGGGGTGATCGGGCATAAAAAAAATTCCTAAAGTCCTGTGAAGCCTGCTTTGCTAAGAGGGCTTTCATTCATATGATAAAGGTCTGAGCAGGAAATGAGTGTCTCCCAAAGTTTTTGCAACCCCCCTACCTGACAGACACTGACTCAGACTAAGCCCTCAGATTTCTTTGAAATGTTACCTGGTGTTTGATCCTTGCCACCTGACATTGACTGATAAGCTTTACCTGTATTCCTGTGTGTTCTGAACCTAATAAAAGCTGTTGAGGAAGGGGCTTTTGGTCCTTCTCCTTTAAGAGATTGTCCACCTCTGCTCCCCAAGCAGATCATATCTTGGTAGTTTCATTTTCATCCCTGGTGGACAGGGGGACTTGCGTGCAGTTTCCCCCGCATCAGGCGCCGGGGACAGGGACCTCAGGATTCGGGACTTGCCTCCACCAGGCGCTACGAGCCACTGTCACCAATGACGCACCTAAGAGGACCGCAATCAGCACTTCATCCCCAGAGGGACCAGGGGCACCCCTCAGTAAGGTCCCCAGGTGTATTGTAGGTAAGAGGAAAGGTTACTGTTACCACCTCTTGAGTGGTTTCCTTCTCATTTCTCTCCCCTGCACTCTCCTTCATATTAAGAGTATTGCTTCCCCCCCGCCCGCCCTGCCAAGCATTCACTGCACCCTGCGGGAGTGGGTCAGGCAAGTAAGAGCCATTAGGGCCCCCACTGAGAGAAGTTTCCCATGAAAGGTCTACGTTGGTTGTGAGCTGGGTTAGAACATTAGGTTTCCCGCCAACTGCAAGTAAAAGCCCACACAACAAGAGGCACAATGTAAAAGCATTCACAGCCCCTTTCCCTGCAGTGCAATCCCTGGCTAGGTTTTTAGGTTTGGGAGGAGAAAGCAAAGACTTTCCCCTTTTATCAGCTTTAGTAGCAAGGTATTTTGTGAGCATTTCAGCTTCTTTGCTTCAGCTTCCCACACTGAAGCAAAGAGGCACTTCCTCTCTCCAGCTCGAGATTTTGGGCGTCTCTCCATGAGTGGGGGCCTCGCGGAGGTGTCTGGGGTCCAACCCCTAAGATGTGCAGGGGCCTCATAGGGAATTCCATCTCACATAAAGCTTTGGGCTCAAAGGGGGAGCGTGGGATAGGACTGATCATCTGGTGCTCCGAGCCCTCCCAGCTGGTTTACGCAACTGGGAAGTGAACCCGAGACCCATAAGCAGGATTAAGGGTACCCGAAATATTCGGTGCCCCTTTCCCTGACAGTCTTTCAGCAACAGAACATTTCTGACCCACTACACTCTTGCTGGCTAACAAGAGATAGGACCTAAGAGTGCAGGTGGAGCAGAGTGGCTAAAATCGCTGCGTCCTGCAGCAGAAGGGATTTAAGAAGAAGATTCTTTTGTTTGGGACTGGGCATGCTCTCACCTCCCACACCCAGGGCAGTCCCTGGAGGGATAGCGAGGTTCCATGCCCCACTCCCACTCTCCCCAGGGCAGGGATTTGAGAATTCTTGGGGGTGGGGTGGGGTTAGGAGACCATACTAAAACTGGTCTTCTAAGTGCTGTGTCTTGTGGTGGGAATAATTTCAGAAAAACTCATTCATTTGTTAAGGAATTTCTCTAAGAGCCATGGGCAACGGGCTTTCTAAAGATCAGAAGCGATACCTTAAGCAAATCCAGCAGCTTCTCAAAGCTTCGGGCACTCATGTTAAAAAGCAGAACTTAGTTAACTTAATTCGTGTTGTTAAAAGATATTGCCCCTGGTTTCCCGATAAAGGGACTTTAGGTTTAGAAATAGGGGGGAAAGTAGAACAGAAATTGAAGTGGCACCAGGAAAGCAGCGCCCCTATCGGGCATCAGAATCTTTTTCCTTGGGGGGTGGCCAGGACTGCTCTAATGCCCCTTCGTATTCACAGCTCAGATACGAAGACTGAAGGGCCAGGAGAAAATCTGTGTCAGATGAGGGTGGAGGAAGCCACCTTTATTGCCTCTGGTTGGGAAGACTTAAGTCCACTCCTTAATAACAAGGAGATACCTTCCCTGCCTCTGCTCCCTCCATCTGCTCCTGATTGGGAAAAAAAAAACAACTTTAGGACTCAGGATCCTCTTGTGGATTTTCCTATGCTGACGGTGGCACCTACTCAAGCCCCTTTGCTGGTAACCAATACCATGTATCAGTGCCTTCAGGACGCAGTTAGGGACAGGGACTGGCAGTCCTTTACTGCCTTCCCTGTCACTACTCGGCAAGGCAGGCAAAATCCAGTGTATGAACCTCTACCTTATGAGATGTTCAAAGACTTAAAGAAAAGTATAAGGGACAACAGGCTCCAATCCCCTTATAGAGCAGGATTATTAATTTCTATAACAGAAGCATTTTGAATGGCTCCCTGTGACTGGGTTGCCTTAGCCAGGGCTCTTTTAACCCCCCATCAGTCTACTGTCTGGCACTCTGAGTGTATGATAAGATGCCACCTTCAGGCAAATGAAAATGAAAGGACAAGAAATCCAGTCACTCAGGATATGCTTTTTGGGCTAGGGCAATGTACTAGGTCAGATCAGCAGGGATGCGTGGACCCTCAGACATTGACCCAATGCTGTGGTGCAGCCCTTTGAGCCTTCAGGAGCATACCCGATGCTAAGCCCCACAGCACTCAGTCCTATATTAATATTAAGCAAGGGGCCACTGAAACATATCTAGATTTTGTTGACAGGTTACAAGGGGCAATTCAGAGACAAATTGAAAGTCAGGATGTTTCAGATGCACTTCCACTGCAGTTAGCCAATAGTGATTGCAAAGCTGTTCTTCCTCCTATTGGGTTAACTACTATTGACGTTGGTCAGTTTATAAAGGCCTGTCAAAATGTAGGACCAGAACAGCATAAAGCAGCGTTGCTTGCCACGGCCTTGAGCGGTGAAATGAAATGTTTCAATTGTGGCAAGGCTGGACATACTCAGAGGGAGTGTCATATTAAAAATAATAAACTTCCTATAAAAGATTGTCCTCGTTGCCATAAATGCAAACATTGGGCCAATCAATGGAGGTCCACCTATGATAAGGATGGATACTTACTGCCAGCTGTTGTGGGTGAGTTAAGGAAGATGCCAGGTCTCTGACCTCCATGCTGCCACTAGGGGGAGCGCAGGGTTGCACTTAGTCACCACCTCCGAACAGTGATGATAATCTGAAGTCACCCATAGACAAACATTATACAAAACAGGCCTACAGGCCTACAGGCCCATAACCTTTTCTCTTATACAAAGACCCATTAGGAGAAGGAAACTGGGAAGTCCCAGTTGATCTATTAATATAGGGAAGAGATATACTTGTGTTTCAATTCCCTCAAGTCCACCACTGTGGCTCCTGGCAATTGCTCCTCTTTGACTCCGCCCCCACATACAGTATCACAATGCAGCGTTTGAGTTGCCCTGCTCTGGTGAACACCTAGGGTTCTGATCCTGCTACATAACAGGCACGAACAGCCCAAAAGATGGCGCAAGAAGAACTCAAAGTCCCAGAGCCAATAACTCTAAGCGACCGAGAAATTGCCAGCCTCTCAGAAGCACAATTCAAGACACTATTTATCAGGATGCTCACAGAACTGGTGGATTATAGTCAAAAGTTAGAGGAACATATGAAGGCTAAACTAACTGAAATGAAGGGAGATGTCCAGGAAACCAATAGCGATGGAAAGGAAACTGGGAGTCAAATCAATGGAATGGACCAGAAGGAAGAACAAAACATCCCACCAGAAAGGAATGAAGAAATGAGAATTCAAAAAAATGAGGAGAGGCTTAGGAACCTCCAGGACATCTTTAAACGTTCCAACATCCGGAGTATAGGGGTACCAGAAGGGGGAAAGAAACAACCATGAGTGAAAAACTTATTTGAGCAAATAATAAAGGAGAACTTCCCCAGTCTGGCAAAGGAAATAGACTTCCAGGAAATACAGGAAGCTCAGAGAGTGCCAAAGAAGTTGGACCCAAGAAGGAACACACCAAGGCACATCATAATGACATTAGCCAAGACTAAAATGAAGGAGAGAATTCTAGAAGCAGCAAGAGATAAGGGGACAGTCACCTACAAAGGAGTACCCATCAGACTGTCAGCGGATTTCTCAAAAGAGA
Organism: Sturnira hondurensis; assembly: GCF_014824575.4. Taxonomy (NCBI): domain Eukaryota; kingdom Metazoa; phylum Chordata; class Mammalia; order Chiroptera; family Phyllostomidae; genus Sturnira; species Sturnira hondurensis. The sequence goes on along the minus strand of NW_028080183.1, from coordinate 157,415 downwards.
CCTTACAGGCAAGAAGGGGCTAGAAAGAAATATTCCAGGTCATGAAATCCAAAGACCTACAGCCAAGATTGCTTTATCCAGCAAAGCTTTCATTTAGAATGGAAGGACAGATAAAGTGCTTCTCAGATAAGGTCAAGTTCAAGGAGTTCATCATCACCAAGCCCTTTTTATATGAAATGCTAAAAGGACTTATATAAGAAAAAGAAGATGAAAAATATGAACAGTGAAAGGACAGCAAACACACAGTTATTAACAACCACACCTAAAACAAAAGCAAACCTAGAGGACAGCTAGATCAGGAGTGGAACCATAGAAATGAAGAATGCATGGATGGTTAGAAACCGGGGGGTGGAAGGGGGAGAAGGGGGGAGAAGGCACAGAAAATAGCATAGATGGTAGCTAGAAAATAGCTAGGGGGGAGGGCAAGAATAGTGGGGGAAATATAGAATCTAGAGAACTTGAGACACGTGGTTATAAACTAAGTGGGGGAGAATGGTGGGGGAGGGAGTGTGCTGGTGGAGGGGAATGAACGTGGGGAATAGAACAACTGTAATGGTATAATCAATAAAATATATTAAAAAAAAGACTAAAAGAAAGAAAAAACTTCCCAGATGAATAAATACTAAAGGATTTTATCACCACCAAACCAGTATTACAAGAAATGTTAAAGGATCTTCTCTTTAAGAAGAAAGAAAGAAAAAAGGTAAAAAATGTGACTAATAAAATGGCAATAAATACATATCTATCAACAATTAATAAATAGACCTGTTAGTGAATTAGCTTTTATGAACTAACTTTCAGGGAAATTGCATGACTTCTTTAGTTAGAATCAATTTGACTTTATTACTGATAAAGTGGAAAATGTGTCATTTATTACAGGAGGGAATATAGGAGGATTAAATTTTTGAAAAAAGGAAGTGGTATAATTTCTTAATGTGTGGAATTTTAGTTGTCTGCTGGGTAGTCGAATGTGGATAGAAATAGAGGTTTGGAAGAAATCAGTAGAGGCTAATTCAAGACATGGGAGTGAAAAAGGGCCTTCAGAACCCACATCGTCTTCTTTGCACTTGGTTATCAAGTACAGCTTATTTTAATGAATTGTTTTTCTACTTTTGTTTAGTGGAATTGACAACAGGCATGGGGATCCATTAGATTACTCTAGGCAGTGGACAATTCTCAGTGTAAACAGACTAAATAGAAAGATGAGGCACCATCACTGCTGAGCCTTAGACAGGAAAGAACAAGTCCTCACTGTGGTATGTGTAACACTCAGACACACATACAGGCCTGTGTGAAGTGGTTGTAGTTGCATTTGCCTGGAGGAAGATGGGTTCTACCTTTGTATTTTGATTTCCTAACTTCCCTGAGAAGACCTGCCATTAACACAGTACCAAAACCTATCTAATCCACCAGCTATAAAACCTTTCATTCTCAATATATACAAGACCCAGGTAAGGAGAGTAGACTGCAAGTTGCCATAGAAAATTTTATTTGTTCTTATATAAATGAAATTTTTTTGAGACAATTTGACAAAGTGTTCAGTTTATACTAGCCAAAACTTCTACCTGGACACACAAGGGTGCTGTAGATAACACACATTAAGGACCCATGTTTGCTTAAGGAGACCAGCAAGGTTCTTGAATCTACAAGCTATGTGTGCTCCTCACTTTTAAAGTGGAGATTAATAGGTCTACCTATGAGGTTCTGAATAATAAACATGATAAAATTATTTATGCATTTCTTTGGATTCTTCAGTTGAGGGTGCTGACTCAGATACAGTGTCTGGTATACAGTAAGTGCTCAATAAATGTACAAAGTACAAGACTTATTTTCCCCACTGTGCTTTGTTCTTAATTGTACTTAGAAAAATGTAATCTGAATAAAAGAAAAGGCCATTAAAAGCCCCGCTAGGCTCCTAAAGGGCATAAATGAACATTTCTTCTTCCTTAGGGAGCAAGGATCCTGAGGGAGCCCCTGTATCTAGGTCACTGTGGTTGCTAATCCAGAATAACACTGTAGGGACCTTATAAAGGTGCTCTCCCATCCCTGGAAGCTGGACTGGAGGCTGGGGACAAAGTAGGTCAGAGAGTATGTTCTTCAGCTCACCAGGAGAACCAAGACAAACTAAAGGCTTTGAATTTTAAAGGAGAGAGGCAGAAGCAGAGCAGTCTGAGCTCTGAGTTGTACCCTTCTTGTCACCAGGACCATCTGAGTCTCCATTAGAGAGATGGGTGGGAGCCAGCAGAGTCCAGCACTGTGACTGCAGTCAGAAGGAAGGTGAGTGCCTGCCTGACCTGGTCTGTGCTCTAGCAGTGGGGTTATGGTATGAAGCTCATATCCAGAAGCCCAACAAGATGAGTTCCTCATCTGCTGCCAATTAGAAGGACCAGGACTTGTGCCCAGTGTCCTCACCTGTTCAATGGGTTTAATCAAAATGCCCCAGACCACTTAGAACAGTGCCATTGGCATAGTTAGTGCTCAGCAAATGTTTCTTTTTTCTTGGGTTTAGTTAATAAGTTTACCTTATTAACTCTCTATTTTCCCTCTCTCTATTTTCACATAATATTTCCACAGCCATTCCTGCTACAGACTCAGGGCAACACAGCCTCATCTTCCTGTTCTGACCAGCACTGACCAAAGGTGGAAGGTCTAGGGCAACTGGCTTCTGCTTCCCAGCAGCACTGCAGAGAAGGACCCACATCACACAAAACTTGGTCCAGGGCTGCAGAGGGCAGGCAGTACAAGAAGAAGGTCACTGTAAGGTTGTAGGGTCATCCCAGCTGAGCTTTGTGGACTTTCTCCTCAGTTGAATGAGCCCTTACTCTAGAGGCAAATTTCACCCACCAACAGATACTAGGATGGTTGAAGCCACCTGGGGACTATAAGAACAGAGATGCAGGAACAAGGAGATGCCATCTCACCTCTAAGTTCTACACCTTCCTGTTTAAACACCACTCTCAGGAATGGGTTGTTTTTCTCTCTGTGTGTGAGCAACTCTTTTGTTTTTCCCTCCCTGACTATCCCAGAGGAGGATGGCTGCAGATAACACCTCCTCTGTGACAGAATTTATCCTCGAAGGCTTAACGGACCAGCCAGGACTCCAGCTCCCTCTCTTCTTCCTGTTTCTGGGCTTCTATGTGGTCATCATGGTGGGGAACTTGGGCTTGATAATACTGATTGCACTGAACTCTCACCTTCATATTCCCATGTATCTTTTCCTCTTCAACTTGTCCTTCATTGACTTCAGTTACTCCTCTGCCATCATCCCCAAAATGCTGATGAGTTTTGTCTTAAAGAAGAATATCATCTCCTACACAGGGTGTATGACTCAGCTCTTTTTCTTTTCTTTTTTTGTCATTTCTGAATGCTTCATCCTGTCAGCAATGGCATATGACCGCTATGTGGCCATCTGTAAACCACTGTTGTACACGCTCACCATGTCTCCTCAGGTGTGTTTATTTCTTTTGCTGGGTGTCTACGGGATGGGAATTTTGGGGGCTATAGGGCATACAGGTAATATACTATTTCTTACCTTTTGTGGGGAAAACCTTCTCAATCATTTTATGTGTGACATCCTTCCCCTCCTTGAGCTCTCCTGCAATAGCTCTTACCTGAATACTTTGGTGGTTTTTACTCTTGTGGCTGGTGACATTTTGGTGCCAATTGTGACCATTTTCCTCTCTTATGGCTTCATTCTTTCCAGCATTTTCCACATTAGTTCTACTGAAGGCAGATCCAAAGCCTTTAGCACCTGTAGTTCTCACATAATTGCAGTTTCTCTTTTCTTTGGGTCAGGAGCATTTGCGTACCTTAAACCACCTTCTATCATACCCCTTGACCAGGGCAAAATCTGTACTGTGTTCTATACCATTGTGGTGCCCATGTTGAACCCACTAATCTACAGCCTGAGGAACAAGGATGTCAAATTAGCAATGAAGAAAACCTTGGGCAGAATAACTTTCTCTTGAAAAGAATTAAAAATTGAGAAAAGGGATGAGAATTTTTAAATTAGAGTGTTTTTATTATTTTATCATCATCATCATTGAGGAATTCAAACTTCATGCTTTTGTATTCTATATTTAAAAACTTTTGGTTTTCTCCAAGAACCAAGTACATAGTCTCTAAAAAATAATTACATGTCAGGCAGTGAAAGACAAATACCATATAATTTCACCTATAAGTGGAACCTATAAGTGGAATCAAAACAAACAAGCAAGCCAAATATAACCAGAGACATTGAAATAAAGTACAAACTGACAGTAACCAGAGGGGCAGGGGGAGGGGTAATGGGGGCAGAAGAGGGAAGGGACGTCAAGGAACTTGTACAACAGACACGTGGATAAAGCCAAAGAGGGCTAGGATCGAGGGTAGGAGGTGGGGATGGCTGGGGTGTGGGGGGGGCCGGGGTGGGGGAAATGGAGACAACTGTATGTGAACAATTTAAAAAAGAAAAAGAAAAAAATTTTAAACTCTTTCCCAAATGGATTTATTCTCTCTCACCATCACCCTAACTCCTCCTTCTATATTTTATGAAAATAGTCTTTGCCATCATAGAGTATGCAATATTGTGTACTGTATGAATCATTTAATTTAGTTCAAAAATATAAAAAAACTACCTGGTGGCAGAGCCGGGACTGAAGTCCCATTTTGAATCTCAATTCAGTTTGTTTTTCTTCATGCCATGTTTTTTGCCTCATCCTTTCTTGGAAGGTGTCATTTCACATGTTAGTTGACCTAATATAGCTAAATTAAAAATGGATTGACAGTAATTTCATGCTACTTGCACAACATAATTTTAATACATCATATTTTGCAAGAGAATAGGAGGTGAAAAATTTTGTTGAGTAGATCCTGGCAAAATGATAAGATCAGTGTCTGATGAGTTTTGTAGTGTGTAAATCGGTAGTGTGTTAGGTTTCCCGGAAGGAAAGTGTGGTGACCACTGACTTGCTGAGTGGAGCACCGGGGATGTGGGTTAGTGAATTAGGAATTACAGGGGGGAGAAATGGAATTTTGAAGGGTAAAAAGATGCTGAGTGGAGGCGTCATATTATTTCAAGGCTGACACAGAATTTGGAGTCTCATATCAAGGGTTATCTTGGTTGTGGTCCAAGGTCACGGGGAGCTGTGTTATCTGATCTGGTAGTCTCTAGTCGTGTAGGGTATTGAGCAACTGAGATGTGGTCATCCAAATTGAAGCATAGTGAAAGTGGGCAAAGTAAGTGTGATATACACACCCAATCTCTGAAGAATATGAAAAACAATCTCATGTATAATTTTTTACTTGATTACATCTTGAAATGATAACATTTTGGATATATTGTGTTAAATAAAATATGTCATTAAAATGAATGTATCTGTTTATTTTTAAGGTATCTACTAGAAAGTTTAGAATTTATAGGTGGCTCGCATTATATTTCCATTGGATGACACTGGTCTAGAGGATGTAACAGAGCACTAGCTGGCCTCGGGTGCATGTTCACCTGCCAGGCAGCACCAAGCTGCTGCTTATGAGGAGAGGCAATTGCTATGGAATTTTCAGGCATTGTAGATAGCCTCAATATTCTAATAATAGAGGCGTTTTGTTAGGAAATAGTGATCTCAGGATAAGTTCATAAAGCCATCATATTATGAAATGGGAAATAGAGCTTTATATTAAAAACCAAAAGAAAAATTTTTGTCTAAACTCACCATTATTGGTAAAATTTCTTTGAGAAGCAATGGCAAATGAAGTACTTAGGGGAACTATTTTGACTTACGGGGCTGTTCCTTGGGAAAGCCCACTCCGTTAGGATGTAGGGAAAATTTGAATAACTGTTCAGTTCTGCCTTTTGATCCTGTTTAATGCTACCTAAAAGAAAAGAATAAGCTTATGAAGGGAGGATTGAGATGAGATGAAATACAGGGTCCAGCAGAAGTAGAGCCACTGAGTGTGGTTGGTAGGGGATGTGCCTGTCTCACATGAGATGGACAGTAATGTGAACATTTTGTCATAGGGTGTGGTGGAGTGTAATATTGCTGTTACAGATTACATGCTTATTACTTTGTAATTAATTAATTTTTTATGTAATAAAATAGGGTTTTTTTTTGCCAGACCCTGTGGATTCCCGAATTTAGGGAACCTTGAATTTAGGAGTGGGGGTTGGTGTATTGAATATGCTGTTCAATATAGGTCATGAAAGAATACAGAAAACTCCTTTTGAAAATTTTGTGCCCTGACTTTTATATAGCAAAATGCACAAATCTTAAGTGTATAGCTCATTGAACTTTTGCACATGAATATGTAACCACAACCTAGATCAAGATGTGCAACATTTCCATCTATTTTCGAAAGTTTCCTCTGGCATCTTTCCAGTAAATACAACCTGCCCTCCACCCCATGCCCCACAGCTATCCACTGTTCTGAATTTTATCATTGTAGAGTGTTGTCTGTACTTGAACTTCATATAAACTGCTACTTGATTGTTTGTGGCTTCTTTTCTCCATCATAATGCCTCTCGTGTACATCTATATTGCTGTATGTATGGGTAGATTATGTTATAGTGCTGTGTAGTATTCCATCATGTGAATATACTATTATTTAGCCTGTTAATAAAGTTGGATAGTCTCAAGCTTTTGCCTATTAGTGATAAAGCCTTTAGAGACATTTAGCATGTATATTTGCAAACATTTGAAAAAATTTTGCATGTGTATTGGCAAACATTTGCAAGCATTTTGCAAATATTTGCTTATGATTGAATAAGCAAAGATTTCTTTTGGTTTATACTTATATGTGGATATAAGTTGTATCGCTATCAACAATGTTTGAGGATTCTAATTGTTCTACATCCTTGTTAACCCTTGGTATTCTTATTTACCCCTATTTTATCCCTTATGCAAAAATGTATTTTTATTCTCATATGGACAGTGGAATGCTTTTTTGTTCAACTTTTTTCCCTGATAAGTAATGATGTAGGGCACCTTTTCACATTTTAATTGGCTGTTTGTATATCTTCTTTGAAGTAATTACTCAAGTCATTTCCTCATTTAAAAAATAGGGTAGTTAGTTGTTTTGCTATTGTATTGGAGGAATTTTAAAATGCACATGTAAGTCCATAAAAGTGTTCATGGTTGTGTTTGTGCATGTATAGATAATATACATGTACCTATGGATAATACATTCATACATACACGGTCATCTTCCTCTCTCTATCTTCCCCAGACTATGCCTTATTAATCCTAAATGATATCTCCTGATAGCCAATATTTTTAATTTAAATGAAGTTTGATTTATCAACTTTGCCTTTCATAGTCAGTGCTGTGTCTTAATTAAGAAATTCTTTACTGTTCTTGCTGAGGCCAGAAGAACAATGTGTAAATTTTATGAGTTAAGTTTTGCATTGGCTCAAAGTGAGGTTTGGGGTATGTGTATATTTGTCTATCACTAGACAAATATACACATAAATGTCTAGTGATAGTTCTTTTACCTGGGTTAAAAATCAGTTGATTCTATTTGTGTGTATTTGTTTTCATCTATTTGTCTATAGATGCCAGTAGCAAACAATTTTGATTACTGTAGCTTTATAATTATTTTTGAAATCAGTGTCAGTCCTGAATTTCATTCACTTCTTTCAAAGTTTTTTGGCTCCTTTAGGATGTGTGACTTTCCATACGACTTCTAGATTCAGCTTGTAAATTCCTACAATAGAACCTGCTGCGATTTTAATTGGAATTGTAGTGACAATGGATTTTTTATTGGGGGATGAGGAATTCACATTTATCTTCTACCTCAGCAATAAATGGGGGTGCGTACTTTGCTACAGTCTCTTCAGCCTGGTATAGTTTCAGAATTTTTAAAATTTCCATCCTGATGGGTGAGAACTAGTGTTTCAGTATTGTTATAATTTGCATTTCTTTTTTTTTGAGCAAACAGACTTTTTATTTTGTCTATATATTTGAATGTAACTTCAACATTTATTTTTTTATTTTTTTTTTACTTAACTCTGTTCAAGTACAGTTTTCTTTTTTGTATTCCCAGCCCTGCCCCCCATCCAGTGCTCCCCACCTCCCTCCCATCTCTGCCCCCCCACCTTAGTTATTGTCCATGTGTCCTTTATACTTGTTCATGTGAGTCCTTCCCCTTTTCCCCTGTGATTCTCTCCCCTCTCCCCTCTGGACCCTGTCAGCACGTTCTGTATTTCAGTGTCTTTGGTTACATTTTGCTTGCTTGTTTGTTTTGTTGTTTAGATTCCTGTTAAAGGTGATATCATATGGTATTTGTCTTTCACTGCCTGGCTTATTTCACTCAGCATAATGCTTTCCAATTCCATCCATGATGTTGCATAGGGTAGTTGTTCCTTCTTCCTTTCTGCAGCATAGAATTCCATTGTGTAAATGTACCATAGTTTTTTGATCCAGTCATTGACCAATGGGCATTTAGGTTGCTTCCAACTCTTGGCTATCATAAATTGTGCTGCTATGAACATCAGGGTGCATAGGTTCTTTTGGATTGGTGTTTCAGGGTTCTTAGGATATACTTCTAGCAGTGGAATTGCTGGGTCAAAAGGCATGTCCATTTTTACTTTTCTTAGAAAATTCCATACTGTTTTCCATAGTGGTTGTACCAGTCTGCAATCCCACCAACAGTGAACTAGGGTCCCCTTTTCCCCACAACCTCTCCAACACTTGTTGTTTGTTTCTTTGTTCATGGTAGCCATTCTGACTGGTGTTAAGTGGTATCTCATTGTGGTTTTGATATGCATCTCTCTGATAGCTAGTGATATTGAGCATCTTTTCATGTGTCTCTGGATCCTCTGCATTTCTTTAATTCTAAGAAACATGGGAGGTGGTCTCATGTATTTAATGACTGTTGGTCATATTACTTCTTTTATGGACTGTCTCTTCATACTTCTTCCTCATGTTTCTGCTGGATTTTGGCCCTCTGAGTTTTTAGGAGGAGTGTATATTGGGTACAACAACTTTCTGTTTGAGGTATAAGTTGCATGTTTTCCTCTCATTTGTGATTTGGCTTTTGACTGTTCTTATGATAAAATTTTTAAATTAAATGTATTAATCTTCCATTGTTTCTGGTATTTTAATGATAGTTAGAAATATTTTCTTTCCTCTTAGGTTATAAAGACAGTCACTCATTTTTATCATAATGTGATTGCATGGTTTTATTTATTTATTTTTAATCTGAATATCTGGTCATTTTACAAATTTAACCAGTGTGTGGTGTGAAGAATGGGTCCAACTATGTTTTTCCAGAAGACCATTGTGTGGTTCTATTGCCATTTATAAAAAGTCCATCTTTTTCTCAGAGGTTTGAGCAGTTGCCTTCATTCTATACAAAGTTTCATAGGCAGCTGGACTATTTATTGTTTCCCATTGTGTTCTACTGGTTTGTTAGTCTATTCATAACCCAATACCACATTGCTAGGTTTACAGAAACCTTATAATATTTCATATCTTTAAGGTAAATTCCCACATGTCATCCTTTTTTTATGGTTTTCCTGGCTATTCATGTTTAACCCCAACCTTTATAATTAATCTGTCTAGTTCTAGAAGATAACTTAAGGGCATATTTATTGATTGCATCTTAAATTTATAAGTAAACTTAGGAAGAATTGACATATTTGGATCTTGTGATTTCCCCTCTTGAAGTGTGGCACACCTCTCCATTTTTTTCAGGTCAACCTCAGTATCTTTTAGGAGTGCTTTAGAATTTTTCTCATCGTTTTGAGCACATTGTTATTACATTCATGCATGGGAATTTTATTTTATTTTTGCAACTGTAACAAGAGCTTTCTCTTTCATTGTATTTTCATATTATTATTTATTTGTATGTATCAATTATATGCTAATTTTATACTTGGTAAAGTAAATATTATATGTACAATATTTTCCATGTATTCTTTCAGGTTTTCCAAACATGTAATAAAGTATTTTATAATGAAAAATAATATTACCTCTTTTCCTCTAATTTGCATGCCTCCTATTCCATTTGCATCTATAACTGCACTTTCTAATACTTCATTTAATACATTGTGAAATAATACTAATGACTGTAGTCATCTTGGTTTTACTATTTCTAATTAGGAATGCCTCTAGAGTTTCCTAATTAAGTGGCTGACTTTTGGTCTGAGTTGTGCATATTTTTCATTATCTTAGAGAAGTATAGCTCATTTCCAGATCCAAAGTAAGCATTTTGAAAGCATGAAAAGATGTTAAATTCTGTCAACTTCTTTTCATCTTCTTTGGAATTTGTTCCCTCAAATTTTTGTGTTTGTTCTTAGATCTTTAAATATCTCTACAGAATCTTGTACATTTAAACATATGCAAGTCTGCTTTTACCTTAGGAATTCCCTTTGCTTTCCCTTCCCCTTTTCTGTCCCAAATTAAGAGGAGTGACCAGTGCTTCTTTCTTCTGTACATTCACAGTCTCGTCAATATTTTTGTATGTTATATACGAAATTTTTGTCCATGTCTCCTTTTCTGCCCCAGTGTTGTAGTGTAGCACCCCTATTCAGAGGCAGTTATATTTCAAAACCTGACCAATCAGTGCCAATGAGACTTCACATATGATTTTCAGGGCATTTCTTAACCTGAGTTCAGCTCCTATTTATGTGACTTTGTCTTTCTTTTTTAAAAGAATATCTTTTATTCATTATGCTATTGAAGTTTTCCCAATGTTCCCTCTTAATGTCCTCTCCATCATGTACCCCCAAACTCTCCAGCATCCCCCTGCTTTGTTCATGTCTATTGGTTGTACATACAAGTTCTTTGACTTCTCTACTTCCTGTAGCATTCTTAACCTCTCCCTGTCTATTTTATGCCTATCAATTATGCCTCTTATACCTTGTACCATTCCTCATTCTGCCTCTCCCCACCCCTACTGAAAACCCTCCATATGATGTCCATTTCTCTGATTCTCTTTCTTTTCTAGTTGTTGGCTTAGAGTTTGTTTTCATTTTTAAAAAAATGTTCAGCTGTTGATAGTTGTGAGTTTCTTGTCATTTTACTGGCTGGTGTGGCTTAGTGGATTGAGCACCAGACTATGAACCAAAGGGTTGCTGGTTTGATTCCCAGTCAGGGCACACACGTGGGTTCTGAGCCAGACCCCCAGTGGGGGGGGGCACTTGAGAGGCAACCACACACTGGTGTTTAAGTGACTTGATTACTGTCCTGAAATCCAGGCATCAGGCCACCAGGATGAAGGAGTCACTCTGTCTGACCCAAATTTGAAGGTGTTATGCCCTCTTCAATGTTTTAACACCTATGAAGCTTCAGTTATGTAAGATGAATAAATTCTAGAAATCTGCTAAGGGATGCAGAGCCTCTAGTTAACAATACTGTATTGTGCACTTACAAATTGTTAAGATGAAAAATCTCATGTTAAGTGATCTTAACACAATAAAAAATCAAAGCAAGACAGCTAAGACACCCATACAAGAACATAGCATTAAAAAGCCCACTATATATCATGTCATTTATATGAGAAAATACATAGCATTATTTAAGAATGTAAATTTTAGGGAAAATTGCATCATTCAATTAACACCAGATATTAAAGGAAATTTGTCACAGTTACTGGGCATAATTTGATTCCTGTATTTTTAAAAAATGTAGCAATTATGGAATTGTGAAATAATAAGTGAATAAAAGTGTGAATCATTCATATAGTGAACTTCTCTCTTGCCAGCATGGAAAACAGTATGGAATTGCCATAGGAAAGTAAAAGGTGGAACTGCCTCATAACCCAGCAATTCCAAATCTGGCAATATATCCAAAGAAACCCAAAATCCTAATTCAAAGACTTTCTGCTCCCTGGTGCTCATTGCAGCATTATTTACAACTGCTAAGATGTGGAGGCAGCCCAAGTGTCCATCAGTGGATGAGAGGATTATAAACCTGTGGTACATTAACACAATGGAAGAAGACTAATTGGCTGTAAAGAAGAGGGAAATCTTACCTTTTGGGAGGGCATGGTTGGACCTGAAGAGTATTAGGGTAAATGAAATAAGCCAGTAAGAGAAAGACAAATACCATTTGATTTCACTTACCTGTGGATTCTAATGAACAGAATGAACTAACAAACAAAATAGAAGCAGAACCATGGATACAGAGAATAGACTCACACAGAGGGGGTCGGGGGAAAAGGTCAAGGGATTTAGCAAACAATGAAAAACCCTCATAGACAGAAAACAGTCGGGTTGTCACCAGAGTGAAGAAGCTGGGGGAGGGAGAGAGGGGATAAGTGGTGACGGAAGGAGACTTGACTTGGGGTGGTGAACACACAATACAACATACAGATTATGTGTTATAAGAATGTACTCATGGAACCTACATAACTTATATTAGCCAATGTCATCCCAATAAATTCAATTAAAAACTAAATTAAAAATAGAAGAAGATGAAATGTGGTCTTCTTAAAGGAATAAAATGGTTAGAAATATGAATAATCAAATGGCAATAAATACATACTTATCCGCACTTACTTTACATGCAGATGGATTAAATACTGCCATCAAAAGACATACAGTGGTTAAGGATAACAAAACAAGAACCTTACATGTGCTGAGTTTGGATCAATGACTCACACAGACTGAAAGTAAAGGGATAGAAAAATGTCATACATGAAAATGGACACAAAAGAAAGACAAAAATAGCTGTGGTAGTAATACGTATTGCAGAAAAAATAGAGTTTAAAACAAAGGCCATAACAAGAGACAAAGAAGGACCCAGTAACTTCACTTCTGGGTATTTATCCAAAGAAACTTGTATGTTCATTGCAGCATTATTTACAATAGCCAAGATATGGAAGCAACATGAGTGTCCATCAATAGATGAGTGGAGGAAGAAGGGGTACAGACATTCAATGGGATATGACTCAGCCACCAAAAAGAATGAGATCTTACACCACAACAACATGGATGGTCCTAGAGGGTTTTATTTTAAGTGCAAAAGGTCAGACAGAGAATGACAAGTGCCAGATTATTTCACTTCTTTGTGGAATCTAAAAAACAAAATAAGCAACAAGCAGAAAAAAAGAGACTCGTAAATGCAGAGAATATTTTGACGGCCATGAGATTAGACACTTTGTGGGGAAGAGTGAGAAAAGTGAAGGGATTTAGGGATTAGGAAGTACAAATTGGTAGTTCCAGAACAGTCGTGGGGAGGCAGAGTACAGCCCAGGAAATACAGTCAATAATTCTGAAGTACCTATGTATGGTGCCAGATGGGGACTAGATTTATAGATGTGATCTCTTTTTAAGTTGTATAAATGTCTAATCATGGGGTTGCACACCTGAAACTAACATGAAATTGTACATCAACTGTGATTGTAAAATAAAAGGAAATAAATTATATATTTTTAAAATAGAGTGCATAATAAAGAAATCTTCTATGTTTTTATCATTTCACTTAAAATGATAATGAACTCTATATCAGATAGGAACAGCATCAGTAATTTTAAGTGCAAGACATTTTTCTCCTGTTCCTTTGTTATTAGTGACCACTCTTTTAATACTTGTGGCCTGACATCACTATGGCATCTGTCTCTCAGGTCTGTTCTCTGCCAACTCTTGCTTTGTGTAGGGACAAGTATTGGTGGCATGATGACCCACGCAGTGGCGAACGTCAGTGTGTCTTTCTCTAACCACAACACCATCAACCGTGGCACGTGGTGCAACATACCTTCTCTCATCAAACTCTCTTTATTCAAAACTATTCACAAGCGTTTGGATTTCATAGCCATAAGCGTTACAACTGACCATCTTCGTCTGGTACGTACTCATTCTTATTTTCCTCCCTTCTAAGGCAGATGGAAAAGCTGCTCTTAATTCCCTTTGGGTCAGGAAAACTCTTTACCTCAGCTCAAGTCCTGGGACCAGGAACAACATTGGGGGTTCTCAGGTGAATCTGAATCACACAGACGATTTGCTAAAACATAGATTCCAGGCCCCATTCACAGAGTTTTTCATCCAGTAGGCCTCCGGGGAGGATTCGAGACTTTTCAGTCATAAGAAGTTCCCCAGTGATGCCTCTCCTGCTGCCTGGGTTGCAACAATCAAGAATCGGCATCTTTTACAGCAAAGCAGCAGCCATGCTGAACTATCCTCTGAGCACCTCATTTCCTGAGGGAAAAACCCTGAGATTAGTGTTTTTACTAGTAGAAATGCTGATATATCGTTTTATTACTCAATTTACTTAGCATTCTGAATTTGAACGTTTTCTTTCTAAAAAATGATGGATTTCATTTTCTCTCCAAATGTTTTTCTCCCCCTTTCTTTTGCATGCAGCCTTCTCCACTCTTCATTTGGTTTCCTTCCCACCACTCTTGCATTGGGTTCCCCACAGACCCTGAGATGAAGACTTATGTGAAAGTGATTTGTCAGGACGCCTCCCAGGTAAACCCAGTGAGAACTCAGAAGTGAGACCCTAGGAGGCTGAGAAAGTGTGTATGGAAGCGCCATGTGACAACCGTCAGTGACAGACCACACACCCGGTGCTGCTTCCATGAGATCATAAGGGATTTTCAGCCAAGAGTTCATGATGTTGAGAGATACAACTGGACCTGACCACAGTGTTGAATTTGCCCCTAGTTCTGGGTGGTTTAAATAAACAATGAGGCTCAGCATCCCTCTCAGGGATCCTGGAGTTGGCAAGTGAGGAAGAGTGAGCTGGGGAGGAGGGAAGCCCAGGAGGCCGCCCCTGCACATACATAAACTAAAACTAAACTAAACCAAAGGGAAGTAAGTTTAAAAAGCATTTCCTTAATATTATTATGCACCCTAACATGATCTCTTAACAGACTGGAGCATTTCCTTCTGGTAAAACTGATTAGCCCAAAAGGAGAGAACTGGATCCCAAGGATAGGAGCTGCCTCGTGATACAGACCACTGTAACATGGGAAGAGTGAAGTGCTCTTGTTGACCTCTCTGGCCAAAGCACATCTGTGTTCTATCAGCTTAGGACACTTTCACTGTCAAGAAAAGAGCCAAGGATCACTAAGCAGTTTTTAACACTTTGAACGCGGAAGGAGACTTAGGTGAAACAAAGAATGTTGTGAGGTAGTTGCTGTACCAGACAATTCTGTTTGGGTTGTGGGTACCTGTAACATATATGCTTGGGGATGGGGGAGATGTTTCTAGATTTAAAAAAAAAATTAAAAAAATTTATTTATTTATATTCAGAGGGGAAGGGAAGGAGAGAGAGAGAGAGAGAGAGATATCAATGTACGGTTACCTCTGGTGTGTCCCCCGCTGAGGACTGGCTCGCAAACCAAGCATGTGCCCTGATGGGAACCGAACCGTGATCGTGTGGTTCACAGGCCCACGCTCAATCCACTGAGCTACGCCAGCCAGGGCTCTTTCTAGATTTTTGAAAATCCTGGAAATGACAACTTTCTTGCTCAAGTTTTCTGCCCCTGCTGGTTGATCTCCAAAGTACAATTTCAGACCAGGTTATTTCACACTGTGGGCCACAACTTGAAAGTGGACCATGGCAGCAACTCCATAGGGCAGAACTCTTGGGAAAATCCTAGGAACATCAGCAACAAGGAGATGTCTGCAGCTATGAACTTGACCATCAGATCCAAGGGAAGCACCAGCACAATCTTAGAGATGGGCCTCTGTGGTGAAGCAGTGTGGTACCTGTGAGCATATACTACACTATGCAGTTGTGTGTGGAAGTGACATGATAGTGCTGAACGTGCACATGTAGACTAGGTAGGATGGCCAGAGTGAGGACAACAGCATCAGGCAGCTGGCCCTGGGAGGGTGTCTGCAGTCCCAGCCTTGGGAGTGTCTATGCGTGGAGCAAAAATTGACTCTCTAAATAACATACAAGGATATGGGCCAGGACATTATGGGCAGGGCTTATTGTGTATAGGACTCAATTGGTGGTCAGGCCAGGCTGCTTTCTACAAGTAGGTGGAGCCCTGTGGCTTTATACTGCCCTCTCATTAATGAAGTATGTGCAGGGGGAAACTGGGGATAAGGCAGGAAGGGATGCTGTGAGGCTGCCCATACCTGATATTGAATGTAGAAGGAGTTTACTTAAATGCCTCAGAGGTCTTGATTTTGTTGTGTGGGTGGCACTGGTGATCTAAAACTTGACTGGGACAGTTACCCTAGTGAGGTATTTATCTTTATGGATTCAACTCTCATTCCTGATTTATGCCCTCAAACATCTCCTCTTTTGGTATTAAATTTTGCTTTCTCCCACATGTCTTTTACCAAAATATTTTAATCTCATTATTACAATTGTGTTTGAGACCCCAACAATTGTCTAGAAATGTTAAAAAATGCATGAATTGAGGAAATATAGGAAAGATCATGACCTTTGAAAACTGAAGATATAGACTGCCATAGAATACATTTCTCTTATTTTCCTTTTTTTCTTTTGGTATTTAGGAATGTTTTTCTGTTTAAAAATTGTTTTTTTGTTGTCCAATTATAGTTGTCTGCATTTACTCCCTACCACTCCCCCACCACCCTAGCCATACCTACCTTCCTCCCTTGCTTCCACCCCTGCCTCCCACTTGGTTTTGTCCATGTGTCCTTTATACTAGCTCCTGAAAACCCTTCCCTATTTCCCTATTTCCCTATTCTCTTAATCCCTTCCATCTCTCCTCTGGTTACTGCCAGATTGTTCTTAATATTAATGTCTCTGGATATATGTTGCTCGCTTTTTTCTTTTGTTGATTAGGTTCCACGCATTTCTTACTATGTGACATGTTAAACTTTGTTAAAAATGCATATTGTACTATGTGACTTTGGGTGACTCATACATACTTCAACTTTATTATCTTTAAAATGAAAAAGTGATACAATCTTAATGCCTTGTAAGGATTAATTAGCACATGGTTTGTGTGTGAAGGGGCTTTGTGAACCATAGAGTACATTGTAAGTGTCACATCTTGCCCTGACTTCAGGCTCAGTGAGTATAGAAATGGAGAAGGAACCACTGGAAAATCAGCTGTGCAAAGGTCACCCTTGTGTTCCAATCTCTCAGGCTCATAGCATCCTGTTGGCTGGTTCTCAGCATCACTAATGGGTTGCCTGGGTCTGGGGATATGTCTGGTGATGTGATTATTCGTGACTGAAATCTTGGCTCACCAGGGGAAATTGTACTGCCACTGATAACATAAACCAGACAAAAAAGTTATTGCAAAAAAGGATATACAAATATCTTTCATGAATTTAAATGCAGAAAATCAACTGGAAAAACTGGCCAAAAAAATCCAACAGAACACAAAAGTAGTTTAATATAATTTGAAGTACAGTTTGACCCCAGGAACATAAGGTTGACTTCATATTGAGAAGTCAGTTAATGTGCTATGTAAAGGAGATAGAAAAATCTCACATAAACAACCTAAGCCTACATCTAAAAGAACTAGAGGAACAATGACAAACAAAGGCCAGAGCAAAGAGAAGGAAGGAAATAATCAAGATCAGGGCAGAATTAAATGACACACAGACTGAAAGAACAATTCAAAGGATCAGTAAATCCAGGATCTGGTTATTTGAAAAGGCATATAAAATTGACAACCATTTACTCAGACTCGTCAAGAAAAAGAGAGAGGACCCAAATAAATAAAATCAGAAATGAAAGAGAAGAAGTTATGACCGATACCACAAAAATACAAAAGATTGTAAGAAATTGCTATGAACAACTATGAACAAGAACATGCTAAAAAATTGGGCAACCTGGGTGAAATGAAGAAATTTCTTCAAACATACAATCTTCCAAAACTCCATCAAGAAGAAGCAGAAATCATGAAAAGAAAAACAACAACTAGTGAAATTGAAGCAGTGATCCGAAAACTCACAGCACACAAAGCCCTGGACCACTGGGCTTCACAGTTCAATTTTACCAAATATTCAAGGAAGAACTAACTACTATCTTGTCAAACTATTCCAAAAAATTCAAGATGAGAAAAAACTCCCAAACTCTTTTTACAAGGCCAGCATCATTCTAATTCTAAAACCAGGTAAAGACTCAACAAAGAAAAAAAACTACAGGCCAATATCACTGATGAACATAGATGCTTAATTCCTCAACAATACACTCCATGTCTGAGTTCAGAAATGCATTCCAAAGGATCATACACCATGGTCAAGTGGGATTCATTCCAGGGATGCAAGGGTGCTACGATATTCACAAATCAATAAACATAATACTCCACATAAACATAATGAAGGACGAATTCATATGGTCAGATCAATAGATGCTGAAAAACCTTTTGATAAAATCCAGCACCCATTTGTGATAAAAACACTCAGCAAAGTGGGACTAGAGGGAGGATACCTCAACATAATAAAAGCCATATACAAGAAACCTACAGCCAACATTATCCCCAATGGGAAAAAAATAATCTTTCCCCTTAAGATCAGCAACAAGACATGGGTGTCCACTTTCACCACTCCTACTCAATATAGCACTGGAAGTTCTAGCCACAGCAATCAGACAAGAACAAGCACTAAAAGGTATCCAAACTCAACAGGAGGATGTAAAACTGTCATTATTGTGGATAACGTTATAGTGTACATAGAAGACCCTACAGTCTCCATGCAAAAACTACCTGACTCAATCAATGAATTCGGAAAAGTAGTGGGATACAAGGTCAATATTCAGCAATTGATGGAATTTTTGTACACCAACAATGAAATATCAGAAAGAGAATCTAGGGTAGAAATTTTATTTACTGAAGCAAGAAGAAAATAAAGTACCTAGGATTAAACTTAACCAAGGAGGTGAAAGGCCTGCAACAGCAAAAAAGACTTAATCAGGAATATTGATTTCTTTGTAGGCCACTCCTCCAGAGGCCAGGCATGTGGCACATTCAGGGAGCCTTGGTGACTCCATCATGACCCTGCACCCTGGAGGAGGAGAGAGGACCTGCAAAGATAGCAATAGAAACAAGAAGGGAGAGAGAGAAACATCGCTGTGGGAGAAGCTTTGATTGGCTGCCTCCCACATTCGCCCAGACTGGGGATCACAGGAGATTGTATGCGTCTGGACTGGGGATTGACTCTGCAACCCAGATCCAACTCATAAGCCTTCTCTCCCCAACAAGAAACTTATGTTTTGTCCATCCTTTCTTAAAAGTGGCAAGTTGAGTTGAAGATTACGGTTAACACTATATTTAGCCTAAAGATCCTCTGTTTCTTCTCTACCAGCTGTGACTGTAAATATCATAACATACTCTTCTGCTGTCATAAACCATTTTGCCTCCCCATCAAACTGATCACACACACACACACACACACACACACACACACACACAAAGGAGTAGATGGAAGCAGAGAACATCAAGATACCTGAAGCAGACTGTGCCACTGAATTTCACAGGTACTCTACCACAGGAGTTCACACCATAAACCCAGGTAGTCAGAACACATCAATTTAAGAAGCTGCGGCTAACAAGAAGAGTGTCACAACAATGGGAAGACAAAGAAACAATCCCCAAATGAAAGAAAAGGAGGAAGCTTCAGAAAGAATGTTAGATGTAATAGAGGCAAGTCAACTATCAGATATTGAATTCAGAGCACTGATTATCAGGAAATTCAAAGAGCTCACAATGAGCTACTAGAAACTACAGGGAACTACAGTGAACTCACTGCAAACTACATCAACATGAAGAAGGAAATAGAAACTATCAGCAAAGGCCAAGAAGAAATGAAGAATACAATTTCTAAACTGAAGAACACAGTACAAGGAATCAAAAGCAGGATCAATGAAGCAGAAGATCAGATCAGCGAGTTGAAGGACAAAGTAGAAAAAACCTCCAGAAAGAGCAAGAAAAAGAAAAGAGGCTCAGAAAGAATGAAGAGGGGTTAAGAGAAATGCAAGACAATGTGAAACGTAATAATATCTGAATAATAGGGATACCAGAAGGAGAAGAAGGAGAACAAGGGATAAAAAACCTATTTGAAAAAGTAACGAGGGAAAGCTTCCTTAATTTGATGAGAGAAACAAATCACACAAATCCAGGAAGAACAATGAATCCCAATCAAGAGAAAGCCCAAAAAGCGACTTCAAGACATATCATTAAAATGGCAAAATTCCAAGACATAGAGAGAATCCTAAAGGCAGCAAGGGAGAAAAAGGAAGTAACATACAGGGAGCCAAAATAAGGTTAGCTACTGACTTCTCAATGGAAATACTCGAAGCAAGAAGAGAATGGCAAGAAATATTCCAAGTAGTGAGAAACAGGCCTACAACCAAGGCTACTTTACCCAGCAAGTCTCTCAATCAAGATAGAAGGCCAAATAAAGAGCTTCCAAGACAAAAGAAGTCTAAAGGAATACGCCTCCACCAAACCAGCTCTACAAGAAATACTAAAAGGACTGCTTTAAGGAAAGGAAGGAAAAGAGAGAGATAGAGAGGAACACAGGTACACAAATGGCAATGAATAAGTACCTATCAATAATAACCTTAAACGTAAATGGATTAAATGCTCCAATCAAGAGACATAGAATACCTGAATGGATAAGAAAGCATGACCCACACATATGCTGCCTACAGGAGACCCATCTCAGGACAAAAGAGCATCACAGACTACAAGTGAAGGGCTGGAAAAAAGTTTCCAAGCAAACGAAGAAGAAAAAAAATTGGGGGTAACAATTCTCATATAAGACAAAACAGACTTCAAAAAAAGGGCCATA